>NW_027596912.1:0-129948 GCF_964194155.1 Cetorhinus maximus
GGAGTTAGGCGGGAGAATTGTTGAGCAGGAAGAAGGCGGGAGTGTTGTTGAGCAGAAGGAAGGCGGGACTGTTGTTGCGCAGGACTAAGGCAGGAGAGTTCCTGAAAGGAGGCAGATGGGAGAGTGGCTGAGCAGCAGGGAGGTGGGAGAGTTGTTGAGCAGGAGGAAGGTGGGAGAGTTGTTGAACAGGAGGAAGGCGGGAGAGTTTTTGAGAAGGAGGAAGGTGGGTGAGCTGTTGAGCAGGAGGAAGGTGGGAGAGTTGTTGAGCAGGAGGAAGGCGGGAGAGTTTTTGAGAAGGAGGAAGGTGGGTGAGCTGTTGAGCAGGAGGAAGGTGGGAGAGTTGTTGAGCAGGAGGAAGGTGGGAGAGTTGTTGAGCAGGAGGAAAGTGGGAGAATTGTTGAGTAGGAGGAAGTTGGGAGAGTTGTTGAGCAGGTGGAAGGTGGGAGAATCGTTGAGCAGGAGGAAGGTGGGATAGTTGTTCAGCAGGAGGAAGGTGGGAGAGTAGTTGAGATGGAGGAAGGTGGGAGAGTTATAGAGCAGGAGGAAGGTGGGAGAGTTATTGAGCAGGAGGAAGGTGGGAGAGTTGTTGCACAGGAGGAAGGTGTGAGAGTTGTTTAGCAGGAGGAAGGTGGGAGAGTGTTGAGCTGGATTAAATGGGAGAATTGTTGAGCAGGATGAAGGTGGGAGCATAGTTGAGAAGGAGGATGGTGGGAGAGTTGTTAAGCTGGAGGAAGGTGGGAGACTGTTGAACAGGAGGATGGTGGGAGAGTTGTTGAGCCGGAGGAAGGTGGGAGGCTGTTGAACAGGAGGAACGTGGGAGAGTTGTTGAGCCGGTGGAAGATGGGAGAGTTGTTGAGCAGGAGGAAAGTGGGAGAATTGTTGAGAAGGAGGAAGTTGGGAGAGTTCTTAAGCTGAATGAAGGTGGGAGAGTAGATGAGCAGGAGGAAGGTGGGAGAGTTGTTGAGCAGGAGGAAGCTGGGAGATTAGCGGAGCAAGAGGAATGTGGGAGACTTGTTGAGCAGGAGGAAGGTGGGAGAGTTGTTGAGCAGGAGGAAGATGGTAGTGTTTTTGAGCAGGAGGAATGATGGGAGAGTTGTTGAGCAGGAGGAAGGTGGGAGAGTTGTTGATCAGGAGGAAGGTGGGAGAGTTTTTGAGCAGGAGCAAGGTAGGAGAGTTCCTGAGCAGTACGAAGGTGGGACAGTTGTTGAGCAGGAGGAAGGTGGGAGAATAGTTGAGCTGGAGGAAAGTGGGAGAATTGTTGAGCAGGAGGATGGTGGGAGAGTTGTTGAGCAGGTTGAAGTAGGGAGAGTTGTTGAGCAGGAGAAAGGCGGGAGAGTTGTTGAGCAGGAGTTAGGCGGGAGAGTTGTTGAGCAGGAGGAAGGCGGGAGTGTTGTTGAGCAGAAGGAAGGCGGGACTGTTGTTGCGCAGGACTAAGGCAGGAGAGTTCGTGAACAGGAGGAAGGTGGGAGAGTGGCTGAGCAGCAGGGAGGTGGGAGAGTTGTTGAGCAGGAGGAAGGTGGGTGAGTTGTTGAGCAGGAGGAAAGTGGGAGAATTGTTGAGTATGAGGAAGTTGGAAGAGTTGTTTAGCAGGTTGAAGTAGGGAGAGTTGTTGAGCAGGAGGAAGGTGGGAGAGTTGTTGACCAGAAGTAAGGTGGGAGAGTTATAGAGCAGGAGGAAGGTGGGAGAGTTGTTGAGCAGGAGGAAGGTGGGAGAGTTGTTGCACAGGAGGAAGGTGGGAGAGTTGTTTAGCAGGAGGAAGGTGGGAGAGTTTTTGAGCAGGAGGAGGGTGGGAGAGTTGTTGAGCAGGAGGAAGGTGGGAGAGATGTTGAGCAATAGGAAGGTGGGAGAGTTGTTGAGCAGGAGGAAGGTGGGAGAGTTGCTCTGCAGGAGGAAAGAGGGAGAGTAGTTGAGAAGGAGGAAGGTGGGAGAATTGTTGAGCAGGATGAAGGTGGGAGAGTTGTTAAGCCGGAGGAAGGTTGGAGAGTTGTTGAGCAGGAGGAAAGTGGGAGACTGTTGAACAGGAGGAAGGTGGGAGAGTTGTTGAGCAGGAGGAAGGTGGGAGACTGTTGAACAGGAGGAACGTGGGAGAGTTGTTGAGCCGGTGGAAGATGGGAGAGTAGATGAGCAGGAGGAAGGTGGGAGAGTTGTTGAGCAGGAGGAAGGTGGGAGATTAGCGGAGCAGGAGGAATGTGGGAGAATTGTTGAGCAGGAGGAAGGTGGGAGAGTTGTTGAGCAGCAGGAAGATGGGAGAGTTTATGAGCAGGAGGAACGATGGGAGAGTTGTTAAGCAGGAGGAAGGTGGGAGAGTGGTTGAGCAGGAGGAAGGTGGGAGAGTTTTTGAGCAGGAGCAAGGTAGGAGAGTTCCTGAGCAGTAGGAAGGTGGGACAGTTGTTGAGCAGGAGGAAGGTGGGCGTGTTGTTGAGCAGGAGGACGGTGGGAGTGTTGTTGAGCAGGAGGAAGGTGGGAGAGTTGTTGAGCAGGAGGAAGGTGGGAGAGTTGTTGAGCAGGAGGAAGGTGGGAGAGTTGCTGAGCTGGAGGAAGGTGGGAGAGTTGTTGAGCAGGAGGAAGGTGGAAGAGTTGTTGAGCAGGAGGAACGTGGGAGAGTTGTTGAGAAGGAGGAAGTTGGGAGAGTTCTTAAGCTGGAGGAAGGTGGGAGAGCTGTTGAGCAGGAGGATGGTGGGAGAGTTGTTGAGCAGGAGGAAGGTGGGAGAGTTGTTTAGCAGGAGGAAGGTGGGAGAGTTGTTGAGCAGGAGGAAGGTGGAAGAGTTGTTGAGCAGGAGGAAGGTGGGAGTGTGTTGAACAGGAGGAAGGTGGGAGAGTTGTTGAGCTGGAGGAAGTTTGGAGAGCTGTTGAGCAGGAGTAACGTGGGAGAGTTGTTGATCCGGAAGAAGATGGGAGAGTTGTTGCGCAGGAGGAAAGTGGGAGAGTTGTTGAGAAGGAGGAAGTTGGGATAGTTCTTAAGCTGGATGAAGGTGGGAGAGTAGTTGAGCAGGAGGAAGGTGGGAGAGTTGTTGAGCAGGAGGAAGCTGGGAGATTAGCTGAGCAGGAGGAATGTGGGAGATTTGTTCAGCAGATGGAAGGTGGGAGAGTTGTTGAGCAGGAGGATGATGGGAGAGTTGTTGAGCAGGAGGAACGATGGGAGAGTTGTTGAGAGGGAGGAAGGTGGGAGAGCTGTTGAGAAGGAGGAAGGTAGGAGAGTTTTTGAGCAGGAGCAAGGTAGGAGAGTTCCTGAGCAGTAGGAAGGTGGGAGAATTGTTGAGCAGGAGGAAGATGGGAGAGTTGTTGAGCAGGAGGACGGAGGGAGAGTTGTTGAGCAGGAGGAAGGTGGGAGAGTTGTTGAGCAGGAGGAAGGTGGGAGAGTTGTTGAGCATGAGGAAGGTGGGAGAGTAGTTGAGCTGGAGGAAGGTGGGAGAGTTGTTGAGCAGGAGGAAGGTGTAAGAGTTGTTGAGCAGGAGGAACGTGGGAGAGTTGTTGGCCGCAGGAAGATTGGAGAGTTGTTGAGCAGGAGGAACGTGGGAGAGTTGTTGAGAAGGAGGAAGTTGGGAGAGTTCTTTATCTGGAGGAAGGTGGGAGAGCTGTTGAGCAGGGGGACGGTGGGAGAGTTGTTGAGCAGGAGGAAGGTGGGAGAATCGTTGAGCAGGAGGAAGGTGGGAGAGTTGTTGAGCAGTAGGAAGGTGGGAGAGTTTTGGAGCAGGAGGAAAGTGGGAGAATAGTTGAGCAGGAGGAAGGTGGGAGAATTGTTGAGCAGGAGGAAGGTTGGAGAGTTGTTGAGTAGGTTGAAGTAGGGAGAGTTGTTGAGCAGGAGAAAGGCGGGAGAGTTGTTGAGCAGGAGGAAGGCGGGAGAGTTGTTGAGCAGTAGGAAAGCGGGAGTGTTGTTGAGCAGGAGGAAGGCGTGAGTGTTGTTGCGCAGGACGAAGGCAGGAGAGTTCCTGAACAGGAGGAAGGTGGGAGAGTGGCTGAGCAGGAGGAAGGTGGGAGAGTTGCTGATCAGGAGGAAGGTGGGAGAATTGTTGAGCAAGAGGAAAGTGGGAGAATTGTTGATTAGGAGGAAGTTGGGAGAGTTGTTGAGCAGGAGGAAGGTGGGAGAGTTGTTGAGCAGGAGGAGGGTGGGAGAATTGATGAGCAGGAGGTAGGTGGGAGAGTTGTTGAGCAGGAGGAAGGTGGAAGAGATGTTGAGCAGGAGGAAGGTGGGAGAGTGTTGAACAGGAGTAAAATGGGAGAATTGTTGAGCAGGAGGAATGTTGGCGAGTTGTTGAGCAGGAGGAAGGTGGGGGAGTAGTTGAGCTGGAGGAAGGTGGGAGAGTTATAGAGCAGGATGAAGGTGGGAGAGTTGTTGAGCAGGAGGAAGGTGGGAGAGTTGTTGCACAGGAGGAAGGTGGGAGAGTTGTTTAGCAGGAGGAAGGTGGGAGAGTTGATGAGCAGGAGGAAGATGGGAGAGTTGTTGAGCAGGAGGAAGGTGGGAGAGATGTTGAGCAGGAGGAATGTGGGAGAGTTGTTGAGCAGGAGGAAGGTGGGAGAATTGTTGAGCAGGAGGAAGATGGTTTAGTTGTTGAGCAGGAGGAAGGTGGGAGATTAGCGGAGCATGAGGAATGTGGGAGACTTGTTCTGCAGGAGGAAGGTAGGAGATTAGCGGAGTAGGAGGAATGTGGGAGACTTGTTCAGCAGGAGGAAGGTGGGAGAGTTGTTGAGCAGGAGGAAGATGGGAGAGTTGTTGAGCAGGAGGAACGATGGGAGAGTTGGTGAGCAGGAGGAAGGTGGGAGAGTTGTTGAGCAGGAGGAAGGTGAGTGAGTGGTTGAGCAGAAGGAAGGTGGGACAATTTTTGAGCAGGAGGAAGGTAGGAGAGTTCCTCAGCAGGAGGATGTTGGGAGAGTTTATGGGCAGGAGGAAGGTGGGAGAGTTGTTGTGCAGGAGGAAGGTGGCAGAGTTGTTGAGCAGGAGGAAGGTGGGATAATTTTGAGCAGGAGGAAGATGGGAGTGTTGTTGAACAGGAGGAAGGTGGGAGAGTTGTTGAGCAGGAGGAAAATGGGAGAGTTGTTGAGCAGGAGGAAGGTGGGAAAGCTGTTGAGCAGGAGGAAGGTGGATGAGTTGTTGAGCAGGAGGAAGGTGGAAGAGTTGTTGAGCAGGAGGAAGGTGGGAGAGTGTTGAACAGGAGGAAGGTGGGAGAACTGTTGAGCAGGAGGAAGGTTGGAGAGTTGTTGAGCAGTAGGAACGTTGGAGAGTTATTGAGCAGGAGGTAGGTGGGAGAGTTGTTGAGCTGGAGCGAGGTAGGAGAGTTCCTGAGCAGTAGGAAGGTGGGAGAGTTGTTGAGCAGGAGGATGGTGGGAGAGTTGTTGAGCAGGAGGACGGAGGGAGAGTTGTTGAGCAGGAGGAAGGTTGAAGAGTTGTTGAGCAGGAGGAATGGCTGAGACTTGTTGAGCAGGAGGAAGGTGGGAGAGTTGTTGAGCAGGAGGAAGGTGGGAGAGTTGTTGAGCATGAGGAAGGTGGGAGAGTAGTTGAGCTGGAGGAAGGTGGGAGAGTTGTTGAGCAGGAGGAAGGTGTAAGAGTTGTTGAGCAGGAGGAACGTGGGAGAGTTGTTGGCCGCAGGAAGATTGGAGAGTTGTTGAGCAGGAGGAACGTGGGAGAGTTGTTGAGAAGGAGGAAGTTGGGAGAGTTCTTTATCTGGAGGAAGGTGGGAGAGCTGTTGAGCAGGGGGACGGTGGGAGAGTTGTTGAGCAGGAGGAAGGTGGGAGAATCGTTGAGCAGGAGGAAGGTGGGAGAGTTGTTGAGCAGTAGGAAGGTGGGAGAGTTTTGGAGCAGGAGGAAAGTGGGAGAATAGTTGAGCAGGAGGAAGGTGGGAGAATTGTTGAGCAGGAGGAAGGTTGGAGAGTTGTTGAGTAGGTTGAAGTAGGGAGAGTTGTTGAGCAGGAGAAAGGCGGGAGAGTTGTTGAGCAGGAGGAAGGCGGGAGAGTTGTTGAGCAGTAGGAAAGCGGGAGTGTTGTTGAGCAGGAGGAAGGCGTGAGTGTTGTTGCGCAGGACGAAGGCAGGAGAGTTCCTGAAAGGAGGCAGATGGGAGAGTGGCTGAGCAGCAGGGAGGTGGGAGAGTTGTTGAGCAGGAGGAAGGTGGGAGAGTTGTTGAACAGGAGGAAGGCGGGAGAGTTTTTGAGAAGGAGGAAGGTGGGTGAGCTGTTGAGCAGGAGGAAGGTGGGAGAGTTGTTGAGCAGGAGGAAGGCGGGAGAGTTTTTGAGAAGGAGGAAGGTGGGTGAGCTGTTGAGCAGGAGGAAGGTGGGAGAGTTGTTGAGCAGGAGGAAGGTGGGAGAGTTGTTGAGCAGGAGGAAAGTGGGAGAATTGTTGAGTAGGAGGAAGTTGGGAGAGTTGTTGAGCAGGTGGAAGGTGGGAGAATCGTTGAGCAGGAGGAAGGTGGGATAGTTGTTCAGCAGGAGGAAGGTGGGAGAGTAGTTGAGATGGAGGAAGGTGGGAGAGTTATAGAGCAGGAGGAAGGTGGGAGAGTTATTGAGCAGGAGGAAGGTGGGAGAGTTGTTGCACAGGAGGAAGGTGTGAGAGTTGTTTAGCAGGAGGAAGGTGGGAGAGTGTTGAGCTGGATTAAATGGGAGAATTGTTGAGCAGGATGAAGGTGGGAGCATAGTTGAGAAGGAGGATGGTGGGAGAGTTGTTAAGCTGGAGGAAGGTGGGAGACTGTTGAACAGGAGGATGGTGGGAGAGTTGTTGAGCCGGAGGAAGGTGGGAGGCTGTTGAACAGGAGGAACGTGGGAGAGTTGTTGAGCCGGTGGAAGATGGGAGAATTGTTGAGCAGGAGGAAAGTGGGAGAATTGTTGAGAAGGAGGAAGTTGGGAGAGTTCTTAAGCTGAATGAAGGTGGGAGAGTAGATGAGCAGGAGGAAGGTGGGAGAGTTGTTGAGCAGGAGGAAGCTGGGAGATTAGCGGAGCAGGAGGAATGTGGGAGACTTGTTGAGCAGGAGGAAGGTGGGAGAGTTGTTGAGCAGGAGGAAGATGGTAGTGTTTTTGAGCAGGAGGAATGATGGGAGAGTTGTTCAGCAGGAGGAAGGTGGGAGAGTTGTTGATCAGGAGGAAGGTGGGAGAGTTTTTGAGCAGGAGCAAGGTAGGAGAGTTCCTGAGCAGTACGAAGGTGGGACAGTTGTTGAGCAGGAGGAAGGTGGGAGAATAGTTGAGCTGGAGGAAAGTGGGAGAATTGTTGAGCAGGAGGATGGTGGGAGAGTTGTTGAGCAGGTTGAAGTAGGGAGAGTTGTTGAGCAGGAGAAAGGCGGGAGAGTTGTTGAGCAGGAGTTAGGCGGGAGAGTTGTTGAGCAGGAGGAAGGCGGGAGTGTTGTTGAGCAGAAGGAAGGCGGGACTGTTGTTGCGCAGGACTAAGGCAGGAGAGTTCGTGAACAGGAGGAAGGTGGGAGAGTGGCTGAGCAGCAGGGAGGTGGGAGAGTTGTTGAGCAGGAGGAAGGTGGGTGAGTTGTTGAGCAGGAGGAAAGTGGGAGAATTGTTGAGTATGAGGAAGTTGGAAGAGTTGTTTAGCAGTTGAAGTAGGGAGAGTTGTTGAGCAGGAGGAAGGTGGGAGAGTTGTTGACCAGGAGTAAGGTGGGAGAATCGTTGAGCAGGAGGAAGGTGGGATAGTTGTTCAGCAGGAGGAAGGTGGGAGAGTAGTTGAGCTGGAGGAAGGTGGGAGAGTTATAGAGCAGGAGGAAGGTGGGAGAGTTGTTGAGCAGGAGGAAGGTGGGAGAGTTGTTGCACAGGAGGAAGGTGGGAGAGTTGTTTAGCAGGAGGAAGGTGGGAGAGTTTTTGAGCAGGAGGAGGGTGGGAGAGTTGTTGAGCAGGAGGAAGGTGGGAGAGATGTTGAGCAATAGGAAGGTGGGAGAGTTGTTGAGCAGGAGGAAGGTGGGAGAGTTGCTCTGCAGGAGGAAAGAGGGAGAGTAGTTGAGAAGGAGGAAGGTGGGAGAATTGTTGAGCAGGATGAAGGTGGGAGAGTTGTTAAGCCGGAGGAAGGTTGGAGAGTTGTTGAGCAGGAGGAAAGTGGGAGACTGTTGAACAGGAGGAAGGTGGGAGAGTTGTTGAGCAGGAGGAAGGTGGGAGACTGTTGAACAGGAGGAACGTGGGAGAGTTGTTGAGCCGGTGGAAGATGGGAGAGTAGATGAGCAGGAGGAAGGTGGGAGATTAGCGGAGCAGGAGGAATGTGGGAGAATTGTTGAGCAGGAGGAAGGTGGGAGAGCTGATGAGCAGGTGGAAGGTGGGAGAGTTGTTGAGCAGGAGGAAGGTAGGAGACTTGTTGAGCAGGAGGAAGGTGGGAGAGTTGTTGAGTAGCAGGAAGGTGGGAGAGTTGTTGAGCAGGAGGATTCTGGGAGATTTGTTGAGCACGAGGAAGGTGGGAGAGTTGTTGAGCAGGGGGAAAGTGGGACGGTTGTTGAGCAGGAGGAAGTTGGGAGAGTTGTTGAGCAGAAGCAAGGTGGGAGAATAGCTGAGCAGGAGGAAGGTGGGAGAGTTGTTGAGCAGGAGTAAGGTCGGAGCCTTGTTGAGCAGGAGGAAGGTAGGAGAGTTTTTGAGCAGGAGGAAGGTGAAGAGTTTCTGAGCAGGAGGACGGTGGGAGAGTTTATGAACAGGAGGAAGGTGAGAGAGTTGTTGAGGAGGAGGAAGGTGGGAGAGTTGATAAGCAGGAGGAAGCTGGGAGAGTTGTTGAGCAGCAGGAAGGTGGGAGAGTTGATAAGCAGGAGGATGGTGGGAGAGTAGCTGAGCAGTAGGAAGGTGGGAGAGTTGTTGAGCAGGAGGAAGGTGGGAGAGTTGTTGAGCAGGAAGAAAGTGGGAGAATTGTTGAGTAGGAGGAAGTTGGGAGTGTTGTAGAGAAGGAGCAAGGTGGGAGAGTTGTTGAGCAGGAGGAAGGTGGGAGAATAGTTGAGCAGGAGGAAGGTCGGAGAATTGTTGAGCAGGAGGAAGGTGGGAGAGTTGTTGAGCAGGTTGAAGTAGGGACAGTTGTTGAGCAGGAGAAAGGCGGGAGAATTGTTGAGCAGGAGGAAGGCGGGAGAGTTTTTGAGCAGGAGGAAGGCGGGAGTGTTGTTGAGCAGGAGGAAGGTGGGAGTATAGCTGAGAAGGAGGAAGGTGGGAGAGTTGTTGAGCAGGAGGAACGTGAGAGAATAGCTGAGCAGGAGGAAGGTGGGAGAGTTTTTGACCAGGAGGAATGTGGGAGAGTTGATGAGCAGGAGGATGGTGGGAGAGTTGTTGAGCAGGAGGAAGGTGGGAGAGTTGTTGAGCAGGTGGACGGTGGGAGAGTTGTTAAGCAGGAGGAAGCTGGGAGAATTGTTGAGCAGGAGGAACGTTTGAGAGTTGTTGTGCCGGAGGAAGGTGGGAGAGTTGTTGAGCAGAAGGAAAGTGGGAGAGTTGTTGAGAAGGAGGAAGTTGGGAGAAATCTTAAGCTAAAGGAAGGTGGGAGAGTAGTTGAGCAGGAGGAATGTGGTAGATTTGTTGAGCAGGACGAAGGTGGGAGAGTTGTTGAGTAGGGGGAAGGTGGGACAGTTGTTGAGCAGGAGGAAGTTGGGAGAGTTGTTGAGCAGAAGCAAGTTGGGAGAATATTTGAGCAGGAGGAAGGTGGGAGAGTTGTTGAGCAGGAGGAAGGTCGGAGACTTGTTGAGCAGGAGGAAGGTGGGATAGTTGTTCAGCAGGAGGAAGGTGGGAGAGTAGTCGAGCTGGAGGAAGGTGGGAGAGTAATTGAGCAGCAGGAAGGTGGGAGAGTTGTTGAGCAGGAGGAAGCTGGGAGAGTTGTTGCACAGGAGGAAGGTGGGAGAGTAGTTTAGCAGGAGGAAGGTGGGAGAGTTGTTGAGCAGGAGGAGGGTGGGAGAGTTGTTGAGCAGGAGGAAGGTGGGAGAGATGTTGAGCAATAGGAAGGTGGGAGAGTTGTTGCGCAGGAGGAAGGTGGGAGAATTGTTGAGCAGGAGGAAGGTGGGAGAGTTGTTGCACAGGAGGAAGGTGGGAGAGTAGTTTAGCAGGAGGAAGGTGGGAGAGTTGTTGAGCAGGAGGAGGGTGGGAGAGTTGTTGAGCAGGAGGAAGGTGGGAGAGATGTTGAGCAATAGGAAGGTGGGAGAGTTGTTGCGCAGGAGGAAGGTGGGAGAATTGTTGAGCAGGAGGAAGGTGGGAGTATAGCTGAGATAGAGGAAGGTGGGAGAGTTGTTGAGCAGGAGGAAGGTGGGAGTATAGCTGAGAAGGAGGAAGGTGGGAGAGTTGTTGAGCAGGAGGAAGGTGGGTGGGTTGTTGGCAGGAGGAAGGTGGGAGAATTGTTGATCAGGAGGAACGTGGGAGACTAGCTGAGCAGGAGGAAGGTGGGAGAGTTGTTGAGCAGGAGGATGGTGGGTGAGTTGTTGAGCAGGAGGAAGGTGGGAGAGTTGTTGAGTAGGAGGACGGTGGGAAATTGTTGAGCAGGAGGAAGCTGGGAGAGTTGTTGAGCAGGAGGAAGGTGGAAGAGTTGTTGCGCACGAGGAAGGTGGGAGATTGTTGAGAAGGAGGAAGGTAGGGGAGTTGTTGAGCAGGAGGAACGTTTGAGAGTTGTTGAGCCGGAGGAAGGTGGGAGAGTAAATGAGCAGGAGGAAAGTGGGAGAGTTGTTGAGAAGGAGGAAGTTGGGAGAGATCTTAAGCTGGAGGAAGGTGGGAGAGTAGTTCAGCAGGAGGAAGTTGGGAGAGTAGTTGAGCAGGAGGAAAGTGGGAGATTAGCTGAGCATGAGGAATGTGGGAGAGTTGTTCAGCAGGAGGAAGGTGGGAGTGTTGTTGAAAAGGAGGAAGATGGGAGAATTGTTGTGCAGGAGGAACGCTGTGAGAGTTGTTGAGCAGGAGGAAGGTGGGAGAGTTGTTGAGCAGGAGGATGGTGGGAGATTTGTTGAGCAGTAGGAAGGTGGGAGAGTTGTTGAGCAGGAGTAAGGTCGGAGACTTGTTGAGCAGGAGGAAGGTGGGAGAGTTTTTGAGCAGGAGGAAGGTGGGAGAGTTTCTGAGCAGGAGGATAGTGGGAGAGTTTATGAACAGGAGGAAGGTGAGAGAGTTGTTGAGAAGTAGCAAGGTGTGAGAGTTGTTGAGCAGGAGGAAGGTGGGAGAATAGTTGAGCATAAGGAAGGTCGGAGAATTGTTGAGCAGGAGGAAGGTGGGAGAGTTGTTGAGCAGGTTGAAGTAGGGACAGATGTTGAGCAGGAGAAAGGCGGGAGAATTGTTGAGCAGGAGGAAGGCGGGAGAGTTTTTGAGCAGGAGGAAGGCGGGAGTGTTGTTGAGCAGGAGGAAGGTGGGAGTATAGCTGAGAAGGAGGAAGGTGGGAGAGTTGTTGAGCAGGAGGAACGTGGGAGAATAGCTGAGCAGGAGGAAGGTGGGAGAGTTTTTGACCAGGAGGAATGTAGGAGAGTTGATGAGCAGGAGGAAGGTGGGAGAATTGTTGAGCAGGAGGAAGGTGGGAGAGTTATTGAGCAGGAGGAAGGTCGGAGACTTGTTGAGCAGGAGGAAGGTGGGAGTGCTGTAGAGCTGGAGGAAGGTGGGAGAGTTGGTGAGCAGGAGGAAGGTGGGAGAATTTCTGAGCAGGAGGACGGTGGGAGAGTTTATGAACAGGAGGAAGGTGAGAGTGTTGTTGAGGAGGAGGAAGGTGGGAGAGTTGATAAGCAGGTGGAAAGTGGGTGAGTTGTTGAGCAGGAGGAAGGCAGGAGAGTTGTTAAGCAGGAGGATGGTTGGAGAGTAGCTGAGCAGTACTAAGGTTGGAGAATTGTTGAGCAGGAGGAAGGTGGGAGAATAGTTGAGCAAGAGGAAGGTGGGAGAATTGTTGAGCAAGAGGTTGGTGGGAGAGTTGTTGAGCAGGTTGCAGTAGGGAGAGTTATTGAGCAGGAGAAAGGCGGGAGAGTTGTTGAGCAGGAGTTAGGCGGGAGAGTTGTTGAGCAGGAAGAAGGCGGGAGTGTTGTTGAGCAGAAGGAAGGCGGGACTGTTGTTGCGCAGGACTAAGGCAGGAGAGTTCCTGAAAGGAGGCAGATGGGAGAGTGGCTGAGCAGCAGGGAGGTGGGAGAGTTGTTGAGCAGGAGGAAGGTGGGAGAGTTGTTGAACAGGAGGAAGGCGGGAGAGTTTTTGAGAAGGAGGAAGGTGGGTGAGCTGTTGAGCAGGAGGAAGGTGGGAGAGTTGTTGAGCAGGAGGAAGGCGGGAGAGTTTTTGAGAAGGAGGAAGGTGGGTGAGCTGTTGAGCAGGAGGAAGGTGGGAGAGTTGTTGAGCAGGAGGAAGGTGGGAGAGTTGTTGAGCAGGAGGAAAGTGGGAGAATTGTTGAGTAGGAGGAAGTTGGGAGAGTTGTTGAGCAGGTGGAAGGTGGGAGAATCGTTGAGCAGGAGGAAGGTGGGATAGTTGTTCAGCAGGAGGAAGGTGGGAGAGTAGTTGAGATGGAGGAAGGTGGGAGAGTTATAGAGCAGGAGGAAGGTGGGAGAGTTATTGAGCAGGAGGAAGGTGGGAGAGTTGTTGCACAGGAGGAAGGTGTGAGAGTTGTTTAGCAGGAGGAAGGTGGGAGAGTGTTGAGCTGGATTAAATGGGAGAATTGTTGAGCAGGATGAAGGTGGGAGCATAGTTGAGAAGGAGGATGGTGGGAGAGTTGTTAAGCTGGAGGAAGGTGGGAGACTGTTGAACAGGAGGATGGTGGGAGAGTTGTTGAGCCGGAGGAAGGTGGGAGGCTGTTGAACAGGAGGAACGTGGGAGAGTTGTTGAGCCGGTGGAAGATGGGAGAGTTGTTGAGCAGGAGGAAAGTGGGAGAATTGTTGAGAAGGAGGAAGTTGGGAGAGTTCTTAAGCTGAATGAAGGTGGGAGAGTAGATGAGCAGGAGGAAGGTGGGAGAGTTGTTGAGCAGGAGGAAGCTGGGAGATTAGCGGAGCAAGAGGAATGTGGGAGACTTGTTGAGCAGGAGGAAGGTGGGAGAGTTGTTGAGCAGGAGGAAGATGGTAGTGTTTTTGAGCAGGAGGAATGATGGGAGAGTTGTTGAGCAGGAGGAAGGTGGGAGAGTTGTTGATCAGGAGGAAGGTGGGAGAGTTTTTGAGCAGGAGCAAGGTAGGAGAGTTCCTGAGCAGTACGAAGGTGGGACAGTTGTTGAGCAGGAGGAAGGTGGGAGAATAGTTGAGCTGGAGGAAAGTGGGAGAATTGTTGAGCAGGAGGATGGTGGGAGAGTTGTTGAGAAGGTTGAAGTAGGGAGAGTTGTTGAGCAGGAGAAAGGCGGGAGAGTTGTTGAGCAGGAGTTAGGCGGGAGAGTTGTTGAGCAGGAGGAAGGCGGGAGTGTTGTTGAGCAGAAGGAAGGCGGGACTGTTGTTGCGCAGGACTAAGGCAGGAGAGTTCGTGAACAGGAGGAAGGTGGGAGAGTGGCTGAGCAGCAGGGAGGTGGGAGAGTTGTTGAGCAGGAGGAAGGTGGGTGAGTTGTTGAGCAGGAGGAAAGTGGGAGAATTGTTGAGTATGAGGAAGTTGGAAGAGTTGTTTAGCAGGTTGAAGTAGGGAGAGTTGTTGAGCAGGAGGAAGGTGGGAGAGTTGTTGACCAGAAGTAAGGTGGGAGAGTTATAGAGCAGGAGGAAGGTGGGAGAGTTGTTGAGCAGGAGGAAGGTGGGAGAGTTGTTGCACAGGAGGAAGGTGGGAGAGTTGTTTAGCAGGAGGAAGGTGGGAGAGTTTTTGAGCAGGAGGAGGGTGGGAGAGTTGTTGAGCAGGAGGAAGGTGGGAGAGATGTTGAGCAATAGGAAGGTGGGAGAGTTGTTGAGCAGGAGGAAGGTGGGAGAGTTGCTCTGCAGGAGGAAAGAGGGAGAGTAGTTGAGAAGGAGGAAGGTGGGAGAATTGTTGAGCAGGATGAAGGTGGGAGAGTTGTTAAGCCGGAGGAAGGTTGGAGAGTTGTTGAGCAGGAGGAAAGTGGGAGACTGTTGAACAGGAGGAAGGTGGGAGAGTTGTTGAGCAGGAGGAAGGTGGGAGACTGTTGAACAGGAGGAACGTGGGAGAGTTGTTGAGCCGGTGGAAGATGGGAGAGTAGATGAGCAGGAGGAAGGTGGGAGAGTTGTTGAGCAGGAGGAAGGTGGGAGATTAGCGGAGCAGGAGGAATGTGGGAGAATTGTTGAGCAGGAGGAAGGTGGGAGAGTTGTTGAGCAGGAGGAAGATGGGAGAGTTTTTGAGCAGGAGGAACGATGGGAGAGTTGTTGAGCAGGAGGAAGGTGGGAGAGTGGTTGAGCAGGAGGAAGGTGGGAGAGTTTTTGAGCAGGAGCAAGGTAGGAGAGTTCCTGAGCAGTAGGAAGGTGGGACAGTTGTTGAGCAGGAGGAAGGTGGGCGTGTTGTTGAGCAGGAGGACGGTGGGAGTGTTGTTGAGCAGGAGGAAGGTGGGAGAGTTGTTGAGCAGGAGGAAGGTGGGAGAGTTGTTGAGCAGGAGGAAGGTGGGAGAGTTGCTGAGCTGGAGGAAGGTGGGAGAGTTGTTGAGCAGGAGGAAGGTGGAAGAGTTGTTGAGCAGGAGGAACGTGGGAGAGTTGTTGAGAAGGAGGAAGTTGGGAGAGTTCTTAAGCTGGAGGAAGGTGGGAGAGCTGTTGAGCAGGAGGATGGTGGGAGAGTTGTTGAGCAGGAGGAAGGTGGGAGAGTTGTTTAGCAGGAGGAAGGTGGGAGAGTTGTTGAGCAGGAGGAAGGTGGAAGAGTTGTTGAGCAGGAGGAAGGTGGGAGTGTGTTGAACAGGAGGAAGGTGGGAGAGTTGTTGAGCTGGAGGAAGTTTGGAGAGCTGTTGAGCAGGAGTAACGTGGGAGAGTTGTTGATCCGGAAGAAGATGGGAGAGTTGTTGCGCAGGAGGAAAGTGGGAGAGTTGTTGAGAAGGAGGAAGTTGGGATAGTTCTTAAGCTGGATGAAGGTGGGAGAGTAGTTGAGCAGGAGGAAGGTGGGAGAGTTGTTGAGCAGGAGGAAGGTGGGAGATTAGCTGAGCAGGAGGAATGTGGGAGATTTGTTCAGCAGATGGAAGGTGGGAGAGTTGTTGAGCAGGAGGATGATGGGAGAGTTGTTGAGCAGGAGGAACGATGGGAGAGTTGTTGAGAGGGAGGAAGGTGGGAGAGCTGTTGAGAAGGAGGAAGGTAGGAGAGTTTTTGAGCAGGAGCAAGGTAGGAGAGTTCCTGAGCAGTAGGAAGGTGGGAGAATTGTTGAGCAGGAGGAAGATGGGAGAGTTGTTGAGCAGGAGGACGGAGGGAGAGTTGTTGAGCAGGAGGAAGGTGGGAGAGTTGTTGAGCAGGAGGAAGGTGGGAGAGTTGTTGAGCATGAGGAAGGTGGGAGAGTAGTTGAGCTGGAGGAAGGTGGGAGAGTTGTTGAGCAGGAGGAAGGTGTAAGAGTTGTTGAGCAGGAGGAACGTGGGAGAGTTGTTGGCCGCAGGAAGATTGGAGAGTTGTTGAGCAGGAGGAACGTGGGAGAGTTGTTGAGAAGGAGGAAGTTGGGAGAGTTCTTTATCTGGAGGAAGGTGGGAGAGCTGTTGAGCAGGGGGACGGTGGGAGAGTTGTTGAGCAGGAGGAAGGTGGGAGAATCGTTGAGCAGGAGGAAGGTGGGAGAGTTGTTGAGCAGTAGGAAGGTGGGAGAGTTTTGGAGCAGGAGGAAAGTGGGAGAATAGTTGAGCAGGAGGAAGGTGGGAGAATTGTTGAGCAGGAGGAAGGTTGGAGAGTTGTTGAGTAGGTTGAAGTAGGGAGAGTTGTTGAGCAGGAGAAAGGCGGGAGAGTTGTTGAGCAGGAGGAAGGCGGGAGAGTTGTTGAGCAGTAGGAAAGCGGGAGTGTTGTTGAGCAGGAGGAAGGCGTGAGTGTTGTTGCGCAGGACGAAGGCAGGAGAGTTCCTGAACAGGAGGAAGGTGGGAGAGTGGCTGAGCAGGAGGAAGGTGGGAGAGTTGCTGATCAGGAGGAAGGTGGGAGAATTGTTGAGCAAGAGGAAAGTGGGAGAATTGTTGATTAGGAGGAAGTTGGGAGAGTTGTTGAGCAGGAGGAAGGTGGGAGAGTTGTTGAGCAGGAGGAGGGTGGGAGAATTGATGAGCAGGAGGTAGGTGGGAGAGTTGTTGAGCAGGAGGAAGGTGGAAGAGATGTTGAGCAGGAGGAAGGTGGGAGAGTGTTGAACAGGAGTAAAATGGGAGAATTGTTGAGCAGGAGGAATGTTGGCGAGTTGTTGAGCAGGAGGAAGGTGGGGGAGTAGTTGAGCTGGAGGAAGGTGGGAGAGTTATAGAGCAGGATGAAGGTGGGAGAGTTGTTGAGCAGGAGGAAGGTGGGAGAGTTGTTGCACAGGAGGAAGGTGGGAGAGTTGTTTAGCAGGAGGAAGGTGGGAGAGTTGATGAGCAGGAGGAAGATGGGAGAGTTGTTGAGCAGGAGGAAGGTGGGAGAGATGTTGAGCAGGAGGAATGTGGGAGAGTTGTTGAGCAGGAGGAAGGTGGGAGAATTGTTGAGCAGGAGGAAGATGGTTTAGTTGTTGAGCAGGAGGAAGGTGGGAGATTAGCGGAGCATGAGGAATGTGGGAGACTTGTTCTGCAGGAGGAAGGTAGGAGATTAGCGGAGTAGGAGGAATGTGGGAGACTTGTTCAGCAGGAGGAAGGTGGGAGAGTTGTTGAGCAGGAGGAAGATGGGAGAGTTGTTGAGCAGGAGGAACGATGGGAGAGTTGGTGAGCAGGAGGAAGGTGGGAGAGTTGTTGAGCAGGAGGAAGGTGAGTGAGTGGTTGAGCAGAAGGAAGGTGGGACAATTTTTGAGCAGGAGGAAGGTAGGAGAGTTCCTCAGCAGGAGGATGTTGGGAGAGTTTATGGGCAGGAGGAAGGTGGGAGAGTTGTTGTGCAGGAGGAAGGTGGCAGAGTTGTTGAGCAGGAGGAAGGTGGGATAATTTTGAGCAGGAGGAAGATGGGAGTGTTGTTGAACAGGAGGAAGGTGGGAGAGTTGTTGAGCAGGAGGAAAATGGGAGAGTTGTTGAGCAGGAGGAAGGTGGGAAAGCTGTTGAGCAGGAGGAAGGTGGATGAGTTGTTGAGCAGGAGGAAGGTGGAAGAGTTGTTGAGCAGGAGGAAGGTGGGAGAGTGTTGAACAGGAGGAAGGTGGGAGAACTGTTGAGCAGGAGGAAGGTTGGAGAGTTGTTGAGCAGTAGGAACGTTGGAGAGTTATTGAGCAGGAGGTAGGTGGGAGAGTTGTTGAGCTGGAGCGAGGTAGGAGAGTTCCTGAGCAGTAGGAAGGTGGGAGAGTTGTTGAGCAGGAGGATGGTGGGAGAGTTGTTGAGCAGGAGGACGGAGGGAGAGTTGTTGAGCAGGAGGAAGGTTGAAGAGTTGTTGAGCAGGAGGAATGGCTGAGACTTGTTGAGCAGGAGGAAGGTGGGAGAGTTGTTGAGCAGGAGGAAGGTGGGAGAGTTGTTGAGCATGAGGAAGGTGGGAGAGTAGTTGAGCTGGAGGAAGGTGGGAGAGTTGTTGAGCAGGAGGAAGGTGTAAGAGTTGTTGAGCAGGAGGAACGTGGGAGAGTTGTTGGCCGCAGGAAGATTGGAGAGTTGTTGAGCAGGAGGAACGTGGGAGAGTTGTTGAGAAGGAGGAAGTTGGGAGAGTTCTTTATCTGGAGGAAGGTGGGAGAGCTGTTGAGCAGGGGGACGGTGGGAGAGTTGTTGAGCAGGAGGAAGGTGGGAGAATCGTTGAGCAGGAGGAAGGTGGGAGAGTTGTTGAGCAGTAGGAAGGTGGGAGAGTTTTGGAGCAGGAGGAAAGTGGGAGAATAGTTGAGCAGGAGGAAGGTGGGAGAATTGTTGAGCAGGAGGAAGGTTGGAGAGTTGTTGAGTAGGTTGAAGTAGGGAGAGTTGTTGAGCAGGAGAAAGGCGGGAGAGTTGTTGAGCAGGAGGAAGGCGGGAGAGTTGTTGAGCAGTAGGAAAGCGGGAGTGTTGTTGAGCAGGAGGAAGGCGTGAGTGTTGTTGCGCAGGACGAAGGCAGGAGAGTTCCTGAACAGGAGGAAGGTGGGAGAGTGGCTGAGCAGGAGGAAGGTGGGAGAGTTGCTGATCAGGAGGAAGGTGGGAGAATTGTTGAGCAAGAGGAAAGTGGGAGAATTGTTGATTAGGAGGAAGTTGGGAGAGTTGTTGAGCAGGAGGAAGGTGGGAGAGTTGTTGAGCAGGAGGAGGGTGGGAGAATTGATGAGCAGGAGGTAGGTGGGAGAGTTGTTGAGCAGGAGGAAGGTGGAAGAGATGTTGAGCAGGAGGAAGGTGGGAGAGTGTTGAACAGGAGTAAAATGGGAGAATTGTTGAGCAGGAGGAATGTTGGCGAGTTGTTGAGCAGGAGGAAGGTGGGGGAGTAGTTGAGCTGGAGGAAGGTGGGAGAGTTATAGAGCAGGATGAAGGTGGGAGAGTTGTTGAGCAGGAGGAAGGTGGGAGAGTTGTTGCACAGGAGGAAGGTGGGAGAGTTGTTTAGCAGGAGGAAGGTGGGAGAGTTGATGAGCAGGAGGAAGATGGGAGAGTTGTTGAGCAGGAGGAAGGTGGGAGAGATGTTGAGCAGGAGGAATGTGGGAGAGTTGTTGAGCAGGAGGAAGGTGGGAGAATTGTTGAGCAGGAGGAAGATGGTTTAGTTGTTGAGCAGGAGGAAGGTGGGAGATTAGCGGAGCATGAGGAATGTGGGAGACTTGTTCTGCAGGAGGAAGGTAGGAGATTAGCGGAGTAGGAGGAATGTGGGAGACTTGTTCAGCAGGAGGAAGGTGGGAGAGTTGTTGAGCAGGAGGAAGATGGGAGAGTTGTTGAGCAGGAGGAACGATGGGAGAGTTGGTGAGCAGGAGGAAGGTGGGAGAGTTGTTGAGCAGGAGGAAGGTGAGTGAGTGGTTGAGCAGAAGGAAGGTGGGACAATTTTTGAGCAGGAGGAAGGTAGGAGAGTTCCTCAGCAGGAGGATGTTGGGAGAGCTTATGGGCAGGAGGAAGGTGGGAGAGTTGTTGTGCAGGAGGAAGGTGGCAGAGTTGTTGAGCAGGAGGAAGGTGGGATAATTTTGAGCAGGAGGAAGATGGGAGTGTTGTTGAACAGGAGGAAGGTGGGAGAGTTGTTGAGCAGGAGGAAAATGGGAGAGTTGTTGAGCAGGAGGAAGGTGGGAAAGCTGTTGAGCAGGAGGAAGGTGGATGAGTTGTTGAGCAGGAGGAAGGTGGAAGAGTTGTTGAGCAGGAGGAAGGTGGGAGAGTGTTGAACAGGAGGAAGGTGGGAGAACTGTTGAGCAGGAGGAAGGTTGGAGAGTTGTTGAGCAGTAGGAACGTTGGAGAGTTATTGAGCAGGAGGTAGGTGGGAGAGTTGTTGAGCTGGAGCGAGGTAGGAGAGTTCCTGAGCAGTAGGAAGGTGGGAGAGTTGTTGAGCAGGAGGATGGTGGGAGAGTTGTTGAGCAGGAGGACGGAGGGAGAGTTGTTGAGCAGGAGGAAGGTTGAAGAGTTGTTGAGCAGGAGGAATGGCTGAGACTTGTTGAGCAGGAGGAAGGTGGGAGAGTTGTTGAGCAGGAGGAAGGTGGGAGAGTTGTTGAGCATGAGGAAGGTGGGAGAGTAGTTGAGCTGGAGGAAGGTGGGAGAGTTGTTGAGCAGGAGGAAGGTGTAAGAGTTGTTGAGCAGGAGGAACGTGGGAGAGTTGTTGGCCGCAGGAAGATTGGAGAGTTGTTGAGCAGGAGGAACGTGGGAGAGTTGTTGAGAAGGAGGAAGTTGGGAGAGTTCTTTATCTGGAGGAAGGTGGGAGAGCTGTTGAGCAGGGGGACGGTGGGAGAGTTGTTGAGCAGGAGGAAGGTGGGAGAATCGTTGAGCAGGAGGAAGGTGGGAGAGTTGTTGAGCAGTAGGAAGGTGGGAGAGTTTTGGAGCAGGAGGAAAGTGGGAGAATAGTTGAGCAGGAGGAAGGTGGGAGAATTGTTGAGCAGGAGGAAGGTTGGAGAGTTGTTGAGTAGGTTGAAGTAGGGAGAGTTGTTGAGCAGGAGAAAGGCGGGAGAGTTGTTGAGCAGGAGGAAGGCGGGAGAGTTGTTGAGCAGTAGGAAAGCGGGAGTGTTGTTGAGCAGGAGGAAGGCGTGAGTGTTGTTGCGCAGGACGAAGGCAGGAGAGTTCCTGAACAGGAGGAAGGTGGGAGAGTGGCTGAGCAGGAGGAAGGTGGGAGAGTTGCTGATCAGGAGGAAGGTGGGAGAATTGTTGAGCAAGAGGAAAGTGGGAGAATTGTTGATTAGGAGGAAGTTGGGAGAGTTGTTGAGCAGGAGGAAGGTGGGAGAGTTGTTGAGCAGGAGGAGGGTGGGAGAATTGATGAGCAGGAGGTAGGTGGGAGAGTTGTTGAGCAGGAGGAAGGTGGAAGAGATGTTGAGCAGGAGGAAGGTGGGAGAGTGTTGAACAGGAGTAAAATGGGAGAATTGTTGAGCAGGAGGAATGTTGGCGAGTTGTTGAGCAGGAGGAAGGTGGGGGAGTAGTTGAGCTGGAGGAAGGTGGGAGAGTTATAGAGCAGGATGAAGGTGGGAGAGTTGTTGAGCAGGAGGAAGGTGGGAGAGTTGTTGCACAGGAGGAAGGTGGGAGAGTTGTTTAGCAGGAGGAAGGTGGGAGAGTTGATGAGCAGGAGGAAGATGGGAGAGTTGTTGAGCAGGAGGAAGGTGGGAGAGATGTTGAGCAGGAGGAATGTGGGAGAGTTGTTGAGCAGGAGGAAGGTGGGAGAATTGTTGAGCAGGAGGAAGATGGTTTAGTTGTTGAGCAGGAGGAAGGTGGGAGATTAGCGGAGCATGAGGAATGTGGGAGACTTGTTCTGCAGGAGGAAGGTAGGAGATTAGCGGAGTAGGAGGAATGTGGGAGACTTGTTCAGCAGGAGGAAGGTGGGAGAGTTGTTGAGCAGGAGGAAGATGGGAGAGTTGTTGAGCAGGAGGAACGATGGGAGAGTTGGTGAGCAGGAGGAAGGTGGGAGAGTTGTTGAGCAGGAGGAAGGTGAGTGAGTGGTTGAGCAGAAGGAAGGTGGGACAATTTTTGAGCAGGAGGAAGGTAGGAGAGTTCCTCAGCAGGAGGATGTTGGGAGAGTTTATGGGCAGGAGGAAGGTGGGAGAGTTGTTGTGCAGGAGGAAGGTGGCAGAGTTGTTGAGCAGGAGGAAGGTGGGATAATTTTGAGCAGGAGGAAGATGGGAGTGTTGTTGAACAGGAGGAAGGTGGGAGAGTTGTTGAGCAGGAGGAAAATGGGAGAGTTGTTGAGCAGGAGGAAGGTGGGAAAGCTGTTGAGCAGGAGGAAGGTGGATGAGTTGTTGAGCAGGAGGAAGGTGGAAGAGTTGTTGAGCAGGAGGAAGGTGGGAGAGTGTTGAACAGGAGGAAGGTGGGAGAACTGTTGAGCAGGAGGAAGGTTGGAGAGTTGTTGAGCAGTAGGAACGTTGGAGAGTTATTGAGCAGGAGGTAGGTGGGAGAGTTGTTGAGCTGGAGCGAGGTAGGAGAGTTCCTGAGCAGTAGGAAGGTGGGAGAGTTGTTGAGCAGGAGGATGGTGGGAGAGTTGTTGAGCAGGAGGACGGAGGGAGAGTTGTTGAGCAGGAGGAAGGTTGAAGAGTTGTTGAGCAGGAGGAATGGCTGAGACTTGTTGAGCAGGAGGAAGGTGGGAGAGTTGTTGAGCTGGAGGAAGGTGGGAGAGTTGTTGAGCAGGAGGAAGGTGGAAGAGTTGTTGAGCAGGAGGAACGTGGGGGAATAGTTGAGCAGGAGGAAGGTGGGAGAATTGTTTAGCAGGAGGAAGATTGGAGAGTTGTTGGGCAGGAGGAAAGTGGGAGAGTTGTTGAGAATGAGGAAGTTGGAAGTGTTCTTAATCTGGAGGAAGGTGGGAGAGCTGTTGAGCAGGAGGACGGTGGGAGAGTTGTTGAGCAGGAGGAAGGTGGGAGATTTGTTGAGCAGGAGGAAGGTGGGAGAGTTTTGGAGCAGGAGGAAAGTGGGGGAATAGTTGAGCAGGAGGAAGGTGGGAGAATAGTTGAGCCGGAGGAAGGTGGGAGAGTTGTTGAGTAGTTTGAACTAGGGAGAGTTGTTGAGCAGGAGAAAGGCGGGAGAGTTGTTGAGCAGGAGGAAGGCGGGAGAGTTGTTGAGCAGTAGGAAAGAGGAAGTGTTGTTGAGCAGGAGGAAGGCGGGAGTGTTGTTGCGCAGGACGAAGGCAGGAGAGTTCCTGAACAGAAGGAAGGTGGGAGAGTGGCTGAGCAGCAGGAAGGTGGGAGAGTTGTTGAGCAGGAGGAGGGTGGGAGAATTGTTGAGCAGGAGGAAAGTGGGAGAATTGTTGATTAGGAGGAAGTTGGGAGAGTTGTTGAGCAGGAGGAAGGTGGGAGAGTTGTTGAGCAGGAGATAGATGGGAGAGTTGTTGAGCAGGAGGAACGATTGGAGAGTTCTTAAGCTGGAGGAAGGTGGGAGAGTTGTTGAGCAGGAGGAAGGTGGGAGATTAGCGGAGCAGGAGGAATGTGGGAGACTTGTTCAGCAGGAGGAAGGTGGGAGAGTTGTTGAGCAGGAGGAAGGTGGGAGAGTTGTTGAGCAGGAGGAAGGTGGGAGAGTTGTTGAGCAGGCGGAAGGTGAGTGAGTGGTTGAGCAGGAGGAAGGTGGGAGAGTTGTTGAGCAGGAGGAACGATGGGAGAGTTGTTGAGCAGGAGGAAGGTGGGAGAGTTATTGAGCAGGAGGAAGGTGAGTGAGTGGTTGAGCAGGAGGAAGGTGGGAGACCTGTTGAGCAGGAGGAACGATGGGAGAGTTGTTGAGCAGGAGGAAGGTGGGAGAGTTGTTGAGCAGGAGGAAGGTGGGAGAGTTGTTGAGCAGGAGGAAGGTGGGAGAGTTGTTGAGCAGGAGGAAAGTTGGAGAGTTGTTGAGCAGGACGAACGTTGGAGAGTTATTGAGCAGGAGGAAGGTGGGAGAGATGTTGAGCAGGAGGAAGGTGGGAGTGTGGTTGAGCTGGAGGAAGGTGGGAGAATTGTTGAGCTGGAGGAAGGTGAGAGAGTTGTTGAGCAGGAGGAAGTTGGGAGAGTTTCTGAGCAGGAGGAATGTGGGAGAGTTGTTGAGCAGGAGGTAGGTAGGAGAGTTGTTCAGCAGGAGGACGGAGGGAGTGTTCATGAGCAGGAGGAAGGTGGGAGAGGGGTTGAGCAGGAGGAAGGTGGGAGTATAGCTGAGAAGGAGGATGGTGGGATAATTGTTGAGCAGGAGGAAGATGGGTGAGTTGTTGAGCAGGAAGAAGATGGGAGAGTTGTTGAGCAGGTGGAACGATGGGAGAGTTCTTAAGCTGGAGGAAGGTGGGAGAGTTGTTGAGCAGGAGGAAGCTGGGAGATTAGCTGAGCAGGAGGAATGTGGGAGGTTTGTTCAGCAGAAGGAAAGTTGGAGAGTTGTTGAGCAGGAGGATGATGGGAGAGTTGATGAGGAGGAGGAACGATGGGAGAGTTGTTGAGCAGGAGGAAGGTGGGAGAGCTGTTGAGCAGGAGGAAGGTGGGAGAGTTTTTGAGCAGGAGCAAGGTAGGAGAGTTCCTGAGCAGTAGGAAGGTGGGACAGTTGTTGAGCAGGAGGAAGTTGGGAGAGTTGTTGAGCAGGAGGACGGAGGGAGAGTTGCTGAGTAGGAGGAAGGTGGGAGAGTTGTTGAGCAGGAGGAAGGTGGGAGAGTTGTTGAGCCGGAGGAAGGTGGGAGAGTTGTTGAGCAGGAGGAAGGCGGAAGAGTTGATGAGCAGGAGGAACGTGGGATAATTGTTGAGCCGGAGGAAGATTGCAGAGTTGTTGAGCAGGAGGAAAGTGAGAGAGTTGTTGAGAAGGAGGAAGTTGGGAGAGTTCTTAATCTGGAGGAAGGTGGGAGGGCTGCTGAGCAGGTGGACGGTGGGAGAGTTGTTGAGCAGGAGGAAGGTGGGAGAGTTGTTGAGCAGGAGGAAGGTGGGAGAATGGTTGAGCAGGAGGAAGGTTGGAGAGTTGTTGAGTAGGTTGAAGTAGGGAGAGTTGTTGAGCAGGAGAAAGGCGGGAGAGTTGTTGAGCAGTAGGAAGGCGGGAGAGTTGTTGAGCAGTAGGAATGCGGGAGTGTTGTTGAGCAGGAGGAAGGCGGGAGTGTTGTTGCGCAGGACGAAGGCAGGAGAGGTCCTGAACAGGAGGAAGGTGGGAGAGTGGCTGAGCAGCAGGAAGGTGGGAGAGTTGTTGAGCAGGAGGAAGGTGGGAGAATTGATGATTAGGAGGCAGTTGGGAGAGTTGTTGAGCAGGAGCAAGGTGGGAGAGTTGTTGAGCAGGAGGAGGGTGGGAGAATTGTTGAGCAGGAGGAAGGTTGGAGAGTTGTTGAGCAGGAGGAAGGTGGAAGAGATGTTGAGCAGGAGGAAGGTGGGAGAGTGTTGAACAGGAGTAAAATGGGAGAATTGTTGAGCAGGAGGAATGTTGGAGTGTTGTTGAGCAGGAGGAAGGTGGGAGAGTGTTGAACAGGAGTAAAATGGGAGAATTGTTGAGCAGGAGGAATGTTGGAGAGTTGTTGAGAAGGAGGAAGGTGGGAGAGTGTTGAACAGGAGTAAAATGGGAGAATTGTTGAGCAGGAGGAAGGTGGGAGAATTGTTGAGCAGGTGGAAGGTGGGAGAGTTGTTGAGCAGGAGGAAGGTGGGAGAGTTGCTGAGCAGGAGGAAGGTGGGAGAGATGTTGAGCAGGAGGAATGTGGGAGAGTTGTTGAGCAGGAGGAAGGTGGGAGAGCTGCTGTGCAGGAGGAAAGAGGGAGAGTTGTTGAGAAGGAGGAAGGTGGGAGAATTGCTGAGCAGGAGGAAGGTGGGAGAATTGTTGAGCAGGAGGAAGATGGTTTAGTTGTTGAGCAGGAGGAAGGTGGGAGATTAGCGGAGCAGGAGGAATGTGGGAGATTTGTTCAGCAGGAGGAAGGTTGGAGAGTTGTTGAGCAGGAGGAAGATGGGAGAGTTGTTGAGCAGGAGGAAGGATGGGAGAGTTTTAAGCTGGAGGAAGGTGGGAGAGTAGTTGAGCAGGAGGAAGGTGGGAGAGTTGTTGAGCAGGAGGAAGGTGGGAGATATGCGGAGCAGGAGGAATGTGGGAGACTTGTTCAGCAGGAGGAAGGTGGGAGAGTTGTTGAGCAGGAGGAAGATGGGAGAGTTGTTGAGCAGGAGGAACGATGGGAGAGTTGTTGAACAGGAGGAAGGTGGGAGAGTTGTTGAGCAGGAGGAAGGTGGGAGAGTTTTTGATCAGGAGGAAGGTAGGAGAGTTCTTGAGCAGGATGATGGTGGGAGAGTTTTTGAGCAGGAGGAAGGTGGGAGAGTTGTTGTGCAGGATGAAGGTGGCAGAATTGTTGAGCAGGAGGAAGGTGGGAGAGTTGTTGAGCAGGAGGAAGATGGGAGTGTTGTTGAGCAGGAGGAAGGTGGGAGAGTTGTTGTGCAGGATGAAGGTAGCAGAGTTGTTGAGCAGGAGGAAGGTGGGAGAGTTGTTGAGCAGGAGGAAGGTTGGAGAGTTGTTGAGCAGGAGGAACGTTGGAGAGTTATTGAGCAGGAGGAAGGTGGGAGAGTTGTTGAGCTGTAGGAAGGTGGGAGTGTGGTTGAGCTGGAGGAAGGTGGGAGAGTTGTTGAGCTGGAGGAAGGTGAGAGAGTTGTTGAGAAGGAGGAAGTTGGGAGAGTTTCTGAGCAGGAGGAAAGTGAGAGAGTTTTTGAGCAGGAGGAAGTTGGGAGAGTTTCTGAGCAGGAGGGAGGTGGGAGAGTTGTTGAGCAGGAAGAAGATGGGAGAGTTGTTGAGCAGGAGGAACGATGGGAGAGTTCTTAAGCTGGAGGAAGGTGGGAGTGTAGTTGAGCAGGAGGAAGGTGGGAGAGTTGTTGAGCAGGAGGAAGCTGGGAGATTAGCGGAGCAGGAGGAATGTGGGAGGTTTGTTCAGCAGAAGGAAGTTTGGAGAGTTGTTGAGCAGGAGGAAGGTGGGAGAGTTGTTGAGCTGTAGGAAGGTGGGAGTGTGGTTGAGCTGGAGGAAGGTGGGAGAGTTGTTGAGCTGGAGGAAGGTGAGAGAGTTGTTGAGAAGGAGGAAGTTGGGAGAGTTTCTGAGCAGGAGGAAAGTGAGAGAGTTTTTGAGCAGGAGGAAGTTGGGAGAGTTTCTGAGCAGGAGGGAGGTGGGAGAGTTGTTGAGCAGGAAGAAGATGGGAGAGTTGTTGAGCAGGAGGAACGATGGGAGAGTTCTTAAGCTGGAGGAAGGTGGGAGTGTAGTTGAGCAGGAGGAAGGTGGGAGAGTTGTTGAGCAGGAGGAAGCTGGGAGATTAGCGGAGCAGGAGGAATGTGGGAGGTTTGTTCAGCAGAAGGAAGTTTGGAGAGTTGTTGAGCAGGAGGATGATGGGAGAGTTGATGAGCAGGAAGAACGATGGGAGAGTTGTTGAGCAGGAGGAAGGTGGGAGAGCTGTTGAGCAGGAGGAAGGTGGGAGAGTTTTTGAGCAGGAGCAAGGTAGGAGAGTTCCTGAGCAGTAGGAAGGTGGGACAGTTGTTGAGCAGGTGGAAGGTGGGAGAGTTGTTGAGCAGGAGGACGGAGGGAGAGTTGTTGAGTAGGAGTAAGGTGGGAGAGTTGTTGAGCAGGAGGAAGGTGGGAGATTTGTTGAGCTGGAGGAAGGTGGGAGAGTTGTTGGGCGGGAGGAAGGTGGAAGAGTTGATGAGCAGGAGGAAGGTGGGAGAGTTGTTGAGCCGGAAGAAGATTGGAGAGTTGTTGAGCAGGAGGAAAGTGAGAGAGTTGTTGAGAAGGAGGAAGTTGGGAGAGTTCTTAATCTGGAGGAAGGTGGGAGAGCTGTTGAGCAGGTGGACGGTGGGAGAGTTGTTGAGTAGGAGGAAGGTGGTAGAGTTGTTGAGCAGGAGGAAAGTGGGAGAGTTGTTGAGCAGAAGCAAGGTGGGAGAATTGTTGAGCAGGAGGAAGGTGGGAGAGTTGTTGAGCAGGAGGAAGGTGGGAGACTTGTTGAGCAGGAGGATGGTGGGAGAGTTGTTGAGCTGGAGGAAGGTGGGAGAGTTGATGAGCAGGAGGAAGGTGGGAGAGTTTCTGAGCAGGACGAAGGTGGGAGATCTATGAGATGGAGGAAGGTCGTAGAGTTGTTGAGCAGGAGGAAGGTGGGAGAGTTGAAAAGCAGGAGGAAGGTGGGAGATTTGTTGAGCAGGAGGAAGGTGGGAGAGTTGTTGAGCAGCGGCAAGGTTGTAGAGTTGTTGAGCAGGAGGAAGTTGGGAGAGTTGTTGAGCAGAAGCAAGGTGGGAGAATTGTTGAGCAGGAGGAAGGTGGGAGAGTTGTTGAGCAGGAGGAAGGTGGGAGACTTGTTGAGCAGGAGGAAGGTGGTAGAGTTGTTGAGCTGGAGGAAGGTGGGAGAGTTTCTGAGCAGGAAGGAAGGTGGGAGAGTTTCTGAGCAGGACGAAGGTGGGAGATCTATGAGATGGAGGAAGGTCGTAGAGTTGTTGAGCAGGAGGAAGGTGGGAGAGTTGAAAAGCAGGAGGAAGGTGGGAGAGTTGTTGAGCAGGAGGAAGGTGGGAGAGTTGATAAGCAGGAGGATGGTTAGAGAGTAGCTGAGAAGTAGGAAGGAGGGAGAGTTGTTGAGCAGGAGGAAGGTGGGAGACATGTTGAGCAGGAGGAAGGTGGGAGACTTGTTGAGCAGGAGAAATGCGGGAGAGTTGTTGAGCAGGAGGAAGGTGGGAGAGTTCTTGTGCAGGAGGAATGTGGGAGAGTTGTTGAGCAGGAGGAAGGTGGGAGAGTTGATAAGCAGGAGGATGGTTAGAGAGTAGCTGAGCAGTAGCAAGGTGGGAGAGTTGTTGAGCAGGAGGATGGTGGGAGACTAGTTGAGCAGGAGGAAGGTGAGAGACTTGTTGAGAAGGAGAAATGCGGGAGAGTTGTTGAGCAGGAGGAAGGTGGGAGAGTTGTTGAGCAGGAGGAACGATGGGAGAGTTGTTGAGCAGGAGGAAAGTGGGAGAGTTGCTGATCAGCAGGAAGGTTGGAGAGTTGCTGTTCTGGAGCTAGTTGGGAGACTTGTTGAGCAGGAGGAAGGTGGGAGACTTGTTGAGCAGGAGAAATGTGGGAGAATTGTTGAGCAGGAGGAAGGAGGGAGAGTTCTTGAGCAGGAGGAAGATGGGAGAGTTGTTGGGCAGGAGGAAGGTTGGAGAGTTATTGAGCAGTGGGAAGGTGGGAGATTTGTTGAGCAGGGCGAAGGTGGGAGAGTTGTTGAGCAGGGGGAAGGTGGGAGAGTTGTTGAGCAGGGGGAAGGTGGGAGAGCTGTTGAGCAGCGGCAAGGTTGTAGAGTTTTTGAGCAGGAGGAAGTTGGGAGAGTTGTTGAGCAGAAGCAAGGTGGGAGAATTGTTGAGCAGGAGGAAGGTGGGAGAGTTGTTGAGCAGGAGGAAGGTGGGAGACTTGTTGAGCAGGAGGATGGTGGGAGAGTTGTTGAGCTGGAGGAAGGTGGGAGAGTTGATGAGCAGGAGGAAGGTGGGAGAGTTTCTGAGCAGGACGAAGGTGGGAGATCTATGAGATGGAGGAAGGTCGTAGAGTTGTTGAGCAGGAGGAAGGTGGGAGAGTAGTTGAGCAGGAGGAAGGTGGGAGAGTTGTTGAGCAGGAGGAAGGTGGGAGATATGCGGAGCAGGAGGAATGTGGGAGACTTGTTCAGCAGGAGGAAGGTGGGAGAGTTGTTGAGCAGGAGGAAGATGGGAGAGTTGTTGAGCAGGAGGAACGATGGGAGAGTTGTTGAACAGGAGGAAGGTGGGAGAGTTGTTGAGCAGGAGGAAGGTGGGAGAGTTTTTGATCAGGAGGAAGGTAGGAGAGTTCTTGAGCAGGATGATGGTGGGAGAGTTTTTGAGCAGGAGGAAGGTGGGAGAGTTGTTGTGCAGGATGAAGGTGGCAGAATTGTTGAGCAGGAGGAAGGTGGGAGAGTTGTTGAGCAGGAGGAAGATGGGAGTGTTGTTGAGCAGGAGGAAGGTGGGAGAGTTGTTGTGCAGGATGAAGGTAGCAGAGTTGTTGAGCAGGAGGAAGGTGGGAGAGTTGTTGAGCAGGAGGAAGGTTGGAGAGTTGTTGAGCAGGAGGAACGTTGGAGAGTTATTGAGCAGGAGGAAGGTGGGAGAGTTGTTGAGCTGTAGGAAGGTGGGAGTGTGGTTGAGCTGGAGGAAGGTGGGAGAGTTGTTGAGCTGGAGGAAGGTGAGAGAGTTGTTGAGAAGGAGGAAGTTGGGAGAGTTTCTGAGCAGGAGGAAAGTGAGAGAGTTTTTGAGCAGGAGGAAGTTGGGAGAGTTTCTGAGCAGGAGGGAGGTGGGAGAGTTGTTGAGCAGGAAGAAGATGGGAGAGTTGTTGAGCAGGAGGAACGATGGGAGAGTTCTTAAGCTGGAGGAAGGTGGGAGTGTAGTTGAGCAGGAGGAAGGTGGGAGAGTTGTTGAGCAGGAGGAAGCTGGGAGATTAGCGGAGCAGGAGGAATGTGGGAGGTTTGTTCAGCAGAAGGAAGTTTGGAGAGTTGTTGAGCAGGAGGAAGGTGGGAGAGTTGTTGAGCTGTAGGAAGGTGGGAGTGTGGTTGAGCTGGAGGAAGGTGGGAGAGTTGTTGAGCTGGAGGAAGGTGAGAGAGTTGTTGAGAAGGAGGAAGTTGGGAGAGTTTCTGAGCAGGAGGAAAGTGAGAGAGTTTTTGAGCAGGAGGAAGTTGGGAGAGTTTCTGAGCAGGAGGGAGGTGGGAGAGTTGTTGAGCAGGAAGAAGATGGGAGAGTTGTTGAGCAGGAGGAACGATGGGAGAGTTCTTAAGCTGGAGGAAGGTGGGAGTGTAGTTGAGCAGGAGGAAGGTGGGAGAGTTGTTGAGCAGGAGGAAGCTGGGAGATTAGCGGAGCAGGAGGAATGTGGGAGGTTTGTTCAGCAGAAGGAAGTTTGGAGAGTTGTTGAGCAGGAGGATGATGGGAGAGTTGATGAGCAGGAAGAACGATGGGAGAGTTGTTGAGCAGGAGGAAGGTGGGAGAGCTGTTGAGCAGGAGGAAGGTGGGAGAGTTTTTGAGCAGGAGCAAGGTAGGAGAGTTCCTGAGCAGTAGGAAGGTGGGACAGTTGTTGAGCAGGTGGAAGGTGGGAGAGTTGTTGAGCAGGAGGACGGAGGGAGAGTTGTTGAGTAGGAGTAAGGTGGGAGAGTTGTTGAGCAGGAGGAAGGTGGGAGATTTGTTGAGCTGGAGGAAGGTGGGAGAGTTGTTGGGCGGGAGGAAGGTGGAAGAGTTGATGAGCAGGAGGAAGGTGGGAGAGTTGTTGAGCCGGAAGAAGATTGGAGAGTTGTTGAGCAGGAGGAAAGTGAGAGAGTTGTTGAGAAGGAGGAAGTTGGGAGAGTTCTTAATCTGGAGGAAGGTGGGAGAGCTGTTGAGCAGGTGGACGGTGGGAGAGTTGTTGAGTAGGAGGAAGGTGGTAGAGTTGTTGAGCAGGAGGAAAGTGGGAGAGTTGTTGAGCAGAAGCAAGGTGGGAGAATTGTTGAGCAGGAGGAAGGTGGGAGAGTTGTTGAGCAGGAGGAAGGTGGGAGACTTGTTGAGCAGGAGGATGGTGGGAGAGTTGTTGAGCTGGAGGAAGGTGGGAGAGTTGATGAGCAGGAGGAAGGTGGGAGAGTTTCTGAGCAGGACGAAGGTGGGAGATCTATGAGATGGAGGAAGGTCGTAGAGTTGTTGAGCAGGAGGAAGGTGGGAGAGTTGAAAAGCAGGAGGAAGGTGGGAGATTTGTTGAGCAGGAGGAAGGTGGGAGAGTTGTTGAGCAGCGGCAAGGTTGTAGAGTTGTTGAGCAGGAGGAAGTTGGGAGAGTTGTTGAGCAGAAGCAAGGTGGGAGAATTGTTGAGCAGGAGGAAGGTGGGAGAGTTGTTGAGCAGGAGGAAGGTGGGAGACTTGTTGAGCAGGAGGAAGGTGGTAGAGTTGTTGAGCTGGAGGAAGGTGGGAGAGTTTCTGAGCAGGAAGGAAGGTGGGAGAGTTTCTGAGCAGGACGAAGGTGGGAGATCTATGAGATGGAGGAAGGTCGTAGAGTTGTTGAGCAGGAGGAAGGTGGGAGAGTTGAAAAGCAGGAGGAAGGTGGGAGAGTTGTTGAGCAGGAGGAAGGTGGGAGAGTTGATAAGCAGGAGGATGGTTAGAGAGTAGCTGAGCAGTAGGAAGGAGGGAGAGTTGTTGAGCAGGAGGAAGGTGGGAGACATGTTGAGCAGGAGGAAGGTGGGAGACTTGTTGTGCAGGAGAAATGCGGGAGAGTTGTTGAGCAGGAGGAAGGTGGGAGAGTTCTTGTGCAGGAGGAATGTGGGAGAGTTGTTGAGCAGGAGGAAGGTGGGAGAGTTGATAAGCAGGAGGATGGTTAGAGAGTAGCTGAGCAGTAGCAAGGTGGGAGAGTTGTTGAGCAGGAGGATGGTGGGAGACTAGTTGAGCAGGAGGAAGGTGAGAGACTTGTTGAGAAGGAGAAATGCGGGAGAGTTGTTGAGCAGGAGGAAGGTGGGAGAGTTGTTGAGCAGGAGGAATGATGGGAGAGTTGTTGAGCAGGAGGAAAGTGGGAGAGTTGCTGATCAGCAGGAAGGTTGGAGAGTTGCTGTTCTGGAGCTAGTTGGGAGACTTGTTGAGCAGGAGGAAGGTGGGAGACTTGTTGAGCAGGAGAAATGTGGGAGAATTGTTGAGCAGGAGGAAGGAGGGAGAGTTCTTGAGCAGGAGGAAGATGGGAGAGTTGTTGGGCAGGAGGAAGGTTGGAGAGTTATTGAGCAGTGGGAAGGTGGGAGATTTGTTGAGCAGGGCGAAGGTGGGAGAGTTGTTGAGCAGGGGGAAGGTGGGAGAGTTGTTGAGCAGGGGGAAGGTGGGAGAGCTGTTGAGCAGCGGCAAGGTTGTAGAGTTTTTGAGCAGGAGGAAGTTGGGAGAGTTGTTGAGCAGAAGCAAGGTGGGAGAATTGTTGAGCAGGAGGAAGGTGGGAGAGTTGTTGAGCAGGAGGAAGGTGGGAGACTTGTTGAGCAGGAGGATGGTGGGAGAGTTGTTGAGCTGGAGGAAGGTGGGAGAGTTGATGAGCAGGAGGAAGGTGGGAGAGTTTCTGAGCAGGACGAAGGTGGGAGATCTATGAGATGGAGGAAGGTCGTAGAGTTGTTGAGCAGGAGGAAGGTGGGAGAGTTGAAAAGCAGGAGGAAGGTGGGTGAGTTGTTGAGCAGGAGGAAGGTGGGAGAGTTGATAAGCAGGAGGATGGTTAGAGAGTAGCTGAGCAGTAGGAAGGTGGGAGAATTGTTGAGCAGGAGGATGGTGGGAGACTAGTTGAGCAGGAGGAAGGTGCGAGACTTGTTGAGAAGGAGAAATGCGGGAGAGTTGTTGAGCAGGAGGAATGTGGGAGAGTTGTTGAGCAGGAGGAACGATGGGAGAGTTGTTGAGCAGGTGGAAGGGGGGAGAGTTGCTGATCAGCAGGAAGGTTGGAGAGTTGCTGTTCTGGAGTTGGGTGAGAGACTTGTTGATCAGGAGGAAGGTGGGAGACTTGTTGAGCAGGAGAAATGTGGGAGAGTTGTTGAGCAGGAGGAAGGTGGGAGAGTTCTTGAACAGGAGGAAGATGGGAGAGTTGTTGGGCAGGAGGAAGGTTGGAGAGTTGTTGAGCAGTGGGAAGGTGGGAGATTTGTTGAGCAGGTGGAAGGTGGGAGAGTTGTTGAGCAGGGGGAAGGTGGGAGAGTTGTTGAGCAGGGGGAAGGTGGGAGAGTTGTTGAGCAGGAGGATGGTGGGAGAGTTGTTGAGCAGGAGGATGGTGGGAGAGTTGTTGAGCAGGTGGAAGGTGGGAGAGTTGTTGAGCAGGAGGATGGTGGCAGAGTTGCTCTGCAGGAGGAAGGAGGGAGAGTTGTTGAGCTGGAGGAGGGTGGGAGAATTGTTGTTCAGGAGGATGGTGGGAGAAGTGATGAGCAGGAGGAAAGTGGGAGAGTTGCTGAGAACGAGGAAGGTGGGAGAGTTGTTGAGGAGGAGGAAGGTGGGAGAGTTGTTGAGCAGGAGGAAGATGGGAGACTTGTTGAGCAGGAGGAAGGTGGGAGAGTTGTTGAGCAGGAGGAAGGTGGGAGAGTTGTTGAGCAGGAGGAAGGTGGTAGAGTTGTTGAGCAGCAGGAAGGTGTGAGAGTTGTTGAGCAGGCGGACTGTGGGAGAGTTGTTGAGCAGGAGGAAGTTGGGAGAGCTGTGGAGCTGGAGGAAATTCGGAGAGTTGTTGAGCAGGACGAAGGTGGGAGATTTGTTGAGCAGGAGGAAGGTGGAAGAATTGGTGAGCAGGAGGAAGGTGGGAGAGTTGTTGAGCAGGAGGAAGGTTGGAGAATTGTTGAGCAGGGGAACGTGGGAGAGTTGTTGAGTAGGAGGAAGGTGGTAGAGTTGTTGAGCAGGAGGAAAGTGGGAGAGTTGTTGAGAAGGAGGAAGTTGGGAGAGTTCATAAGCTGGAGGAAGGTGGGAGAGTAGTTGAGCAGTAGGAAGGTGGGAGAGTTGTTGAGTAGGATGAATGTGGGAGATTAGCAGAGCTGGAGGAATGTGGGAGAGTTGTTCAGCAGGAGTAAGGTGGGAGAGTTGTTGAGCAGGAGGAAGATGTGAGAGTTGTTGAGCAGGAGGAACGATGGGAGAGTTGATGAGCAGGAGGAAGGTGGGAGAGTTGTTGAGAAGGGCGATGGTGGGAGATTTGATGAGCAGGACGAAGGTGGGAGAGTTGTTGAGCAGGAGGAAGGTGGGAGAGTTGTTGAGCAGGAGAAAAATGGGAGAGTTGTTGAGCAGGAGGTACGATGGGAGAGTTGTTGAGCAGGAGGAAGGTGGGAGAGTTGTTGGGAAGGGCGATGGTGGGAGAGTTGTTGAGCAGGAGGAACGTGGAAAAGTTGCTGAGCAGCAGGAAGGTGGGAAAGTTGTTGTGCAGGAGGAATGTGGGAGATTTGTTGAGCAGGAGGAAGGTGGGAGAGTTGTTGAGCAGCGGCAAGGTTGTAGAGTTGTTGAGCAGGAGGAAGTTGGGAGAGTTGTTGAGCAGAAGCAAGGTGGGAGAATTGTTGAGCAGGAGGAAGGTGGGAGAGTTGTTGAGCAGGAGGAAGGTGGGAGACTTGTTGAGCAGGAGGAAGGTGGTAGAGTTGTTGAGCTGGAGGAAGGTGGGAGAGTTTCTGAGCAGGAAGGAAGGTGGGAGAGTTTCTGAGCAGGACGAAGGTGGGAGATCTATGAGATGGAGGAAGGTCGTAGAGTTGTTGAGCAGGAGGAAGGTGGGAGAGTTGAAAAGCAGGAGGAAGGTGGGAGAGTTGTTGAGCAGGAGGAAGGTGGGAGAGTTGATAAGCAGGAGGATGGTTAGAGAGTAGCTGAGCAGTAGGAAGGAGGGAGAGTTGTTGAGCAGGAGGAAGGTGGGAGACATGTTGAGCAGGAGGAAGGTGGGAGACTTGTTGAGCAGGAGAAATGCGGGAGAGTTGTTGAGCAGGAGGAAGGTGGGAGAGTTCTTGTGCAGGAGGAATGTGGGAGAGTTGTTGAGCAGGAGGAAGGTGGGAGAGTTGATAAGCAGGAGGATGGTTAGAGAGTAGCTGAGCAGTAGCAAGGTGGGAGAGTTGTTGAGCAGGAGGATGGTGGGAGACTAGTTGAGCAGGAGGAAGGTGAGAGACTTGTTGAGAAGGAGAAATGCGGGAGAGTTGTTGAGCAGGAGGAAGGTGGGAGAGTTGTTGAGCAGGAGGAACGATGGGAGAGTTGTTGAGCAGGAGGAAAGTGGGAGAGTTGCTGATCAGCAGGAAGGTTGGAGAGTTGCTGTTCTGGAGCTAGTTGGGAGACTTGTTGAGCAGGAGGAAGGTGGGAGACTTGTTGAGCAGGAGAAATGTGGGAGAATTGTTGAGCAGGAGGAAGGAGGGAGAGTTCTTGAGCAGGAGGAAGATGGGAGAGTTGTTGGGCAGGAGGAAGGTTGGAGAGTTATTGAGCAGTGGGAAGGTGGGAGATTTGTTGAGCAGGGCGAAGGTGGGAGAGTTGTTGAGCAGGGGGAAGGTGGGAGAGTTGTTGAGCAGGGGGAAGGTGGGAGAGCTGTTGAGCAGCGGCAAGGTTGTAGAGTTGTTGAGCAGGAGGAAGTTGGGAGAGTTGTTGAGCAGAAGCAAGGTGGGAGAATTGTTGAGCAGGAGGAAGGTGGGAGAGTTGTTGAGCAGGAGGAAGGTGGGAGACTTGTTGAGCAGGAGGATGGTGGGAGAGTTGTTGAGCTGGAGGAAGGTGGGAGAGTTGATGAGCAGGAGGAAGGTGGGAGAGTTTCTGAGCAGGACGAAGGTGGGAGATCTATGAGATGGAGGAAGGTCGTAGAGTTGTTGAGCAGGAGGAAGGTGGGAGAGTTGAAAAGCAGGAGGAAGGTGGGTGAGTTGTTGAGCAGGAGGAAGGTGGGAGAGTTGATAAGCAGGAGGATGGTTAGAGAGTAGCTGAGCAGTAGGAAGGTGGGAGAATTGTTGAGCAGGAGGATGGTGGGAGACTAGTTGAGCAGGAGGAAGGTGCGAGACTTGTTGAGAAGGAGAAATGTGGGAGAGTTGTTGAGCAGGAGGAATGTGGGAGAGTTGTTGAGCAGGAGGAACGATGGGAGAGTTGTTGAGCAGGTGGAAGGGGGGAGAGTTGCTGATCAGCAGGAAGGTTGGAGAGTTGCTGTTCTGGAGTTGGGTGAGAGACTTGTTGATCAGGAGGAAGGTGGGAGACTTGTTGAGCAGGAGAAATGTGGGAGAGTTGTTGAGCAGGAGGAAGGTGGGAGAGTTCTTGAACAGGAGGAAGATGGGAGAGTTGTTGGGCAGGAGGAAGGTTGGAGAGTTGTTGAGCAGTGGGAAGGTGGGAGATTTGTTGAGCAGGTGGAAGGTGGGAGAGTTGTTGAGCAGGGGGAAGGTGGGAGAGTTGTTGAGCAGGGGGAAGTTGGGAGAGTTGTTGAGCAGGAGGATGGTGGGAGAGTTGTTGAGCAGGAGGATGGTGGGAGAGTTGTTGAGCAGGTGGAAGGTGGAAGAGTTGTTGAGCAGGAGGATGGTGGCAGAGTTGCTCTGCAGGAGGAAGGAGGGAGAGTTGTTGAGCTGGAGGAGGGTGGGAGAATTGTTGTTCAGGAGGATGGTGGGAGAAGTGATGAGCAGGAGGAAAGTGGGAGAGTTGCTGAGAACGAGGAAGGTGGGAGAGTTGTTGAGGAGGAGGAAGGTGGGAGAGTTGTTGAGCAGGAGGAAGATGGGAGACTTGTTGAGCAGGAGGAAGGTGGGAGAGTTTCTGAGCAGGAGGAGGTGGGAGAGTTTATGAGCAGGAGGACGGTGGGAGAGTTGTTGAGCAGGAAGAAGGGGGGAGAGTTGATTAGCAGGAGTAAGGTGTGAGAGTTGATGAGCAGGAGGAAGGTGGGAGAGTTGATAAGCAGGAGGATGGTGGGAGAGTAGCTGAGCAGTAGGAAGGAGGGAGAGTTGTTGAGCAGGGGGAAGGTGGGAGAATAGTTGAGCAGGGGGATGGTGGGAGAGTTGTTGAGCAGGGGGATGTTGGGAGAGTTGATGAGCAGGACGAAGGTGGGAGAGTTGTTGTGCAGGAGGAACGATGGGAGAGTTGTTGAGCAGGAGGAAGGTGGGAGAGTTGTTGAGCAGGAGGAAGGTGGTAGATTTTTTGAGCATGAGAAATGTGGGAGAGTTGCTGAGCAGGTGGAAGGTGGGATAGTTCTTGAGCAGGAGGAAGATGGGAGAGTTGTTGTGCTGGTCGAAGGTGGGAGAGTTGTTGAGAAGTGGGAAGGTGGGAGAGTTGTTGAGCAGGGGGAAGGTGGGAGAGTTGTTGAGCAGGGGGAATGTGGGAGAGTTGTTGAGCAGGGGGAAGGTGGGAAAGTTGTTGAGCAGGAGGAAGGTGCGAGAGTTGTTGAGCAGGAGGAAAGTGGGAGAATTGTTGAGCAGGAGGAAGATGGGAGATTTGCTGTGCAGGAGGAAGGAGGGAGAGTTGTTGAGCAGGAGGAAGGTGGGACAGTTGCTGAGCATGTGGAAGGTGGCAGAATTGTTGAGCATGAGGAGGGTGTGAGAGTTGTTGAGCAGGAGGATGGTGAAAGAGTTGATGAAAGGAGGAAGCTGGGGGAATTGTTGAGCAGGAGGAAGGTGCAGGAATAGCTGAGCAGGAGGAAGGTGGGAGAGTTGTTGAGCAGGAGGAAGGTGGGAGAGTTGTTGAGCAGGAGGAAGGTGGGAGAGTTGTTGAGCAGGAGGAAGGTGGTAGAGTTGTTGAGCAGGAGGAAGGTGGGTGAGTTTTTGAGCAGGAGGAAGGTGGGAGAGTTGTTGAGCAGGAGGAAGGTGGGAGAGTTGTTGAGCAGGAGGACTGTGGGAGAGTTGTTGAGCAGGAGGAAGTTGGGAGAGTTGTGGAGCAGGAGGAAATTCGGAGAGTTGTTGAGCAGGACGAAGGTGGGAGATTTGTTGAGCAGGAGGAAGGTGGAAGAATTGGTGAGCAGGAGGAAGGTGGGAGAGTGTAGAGCAGGAGGAAGGTGGGAGAGTTGTTGAGCAGGAGGAAGGTTGGAGAATTGTTGAGCAGGTGGAACGTGGGAGAGTTGTTGAGTAGGAGGAAGGTGGTAGAGTTGTTGAGCAGGAGGAAAGTGGGAGAGTTGTTGAGAAGGAGGAAGTTGGGAGAGTTCATAATCTGGAGGAAGGTGGGAGAGTAGTTGAGCAGGAGGAAGGTGGGAGAGTTGTTGAGCAGGATGAATGTGGGAGATTAGCAGAGCTGGAGGAATGTGGGAGAGTTGTTCAGCAGGAGTAAGGTGGGAGAGTTGTTGAGCAGGAGGAACGATGGAAGAGTTGTTGAGCAGGAGGAAGATGGGAGTGTTGTTGAGAAGGGCGATGGTGGGAGAATTGATGAGCAGGATGAAGGTGGGAGAGTTGTTGAGCAGGAGGAAGGTGGGAGAGTTGTTGAGCAGGAGGAAAATGGGAGAGTTGTTGAGCAAGAGGTACGATGGCAGAGTTGTTGAGCAGGAGGAAGGTGGGAGAGTTGTTGAGAAGGGCGATGGTGGGAGAGTTGTTGAGCAGGAGGAACGTGGAAAAGTTGTTGAGCAGCAGGAAGGTGGGAAAGTTGTTGAGCAGGAGGAATGTGGAGATTTGTTGAGCAGGAGGAAGGTGGGAGAGTCGTTTAGCAGCGGCAAGGTTGTAGAGTTGTTGAGCAGGAGGAAGTTGGGAGAGTTGTTGAGCAGAAGCAAGGTGGGAGAATTGTTGAGCAGGAGGAAGGTGGGAGAGTTGTTGAGCAGGAGGAAGGGGTGAGACTTGTTGAGCAGGAGGAAGGTGGGAGAGTTGTTGAGCTGGAGGAAGGTGGGAGAGTTTCTGAGCAGGACGAAGTTGGTAGAGTTTCTGAGCAGGACGAAGGTGGGAGAATCTATGAGATGGAGGAAGGTCGTAGAGTTGTTGAGCAGGAGGAAGGTGGGAGAGTTGAAAAGCAGGAGGAAGGTGGGAGAGTTGTTGAGCAGGAGGAAGGTGGGAGAGTTGATAAGCAGGAGGATGGTTAGAGAGTAGCTGAGCAGTAGGAAGGAGGGAGAGTTGTTGAGCAGGAGGAAGGTGGGAGTCATGTTGAGCAGGAGGAAGGTGGGAGATTTGTTGAGCAGGAGAAATGCGGGAGAGTTGTTGAGCAGGAGGAAGGTGGGAGAGTTCTTGTGCAGGAGGAATGTGGGAGAGTTGTTGAGCAGGAGGAAGGTGGGAGAGTTGATAAGCAGGAGGATGGTTAGAGAGTAGCTGAGCAGTAGGAAGGTGGGAGAGTTGTTGAGCAGGAGGATGGTGGGAGACTAGTTGAGCAGGAGGAAGGTGCGAGACTTGTTGAGAAGGAGAAATGCGGGAGAGTTGTTGAGCAGGTGGAAGGGGGGAGAGTTGCTGATCAGCAGGAAGGTTGGACAGTTGTTGAGCAGTGGGAAGGTGGGAGAGTTCTTGAGCAGGAGGAAGATGGGAGAGTTGTTGGGCAGGAGGAAGGTTGGACAGTTGTTGAGCAGTGGGAAGGTGGGAGATTTGTTGAGCAGGAGGAAGGTGGGGGAATTGTTGAGCAGGAGGAAGGTGCAGGAATAGCTGAGTAGGAGGAAGGTGGGAGAGTTGTTGAGCAGGAGAAAGTAGGGTGAGTAGTTGAGCAGCAGGAAGGTGGGAGAGTTGTTGAGCAGGAGGATGGTGGGAGAGTTGTTGAGCAAGGAGGAAGGTGGGAGAGTTGTTGAGCAGGAGGAAGGTGGGAAAGTAGATGAGTAGGAGGATGGTGGGAGAGTAGTTGAGCAGGAGGAAAGTGGGAGAGTTGATGAGCAGGAGGAAGGTGGGAGAGTTGTTGAGCAGGAGGAAGTTGGGAGACTTGTTAGAGCAGGAAGAAGGTGGGAGACTAGTTGAGCAGGAGAAATGTGGGAGTGATGTTGAGCAGCGGGAAGGTGGGAGAGCTGTTGAGCAGGGGGAAGGTGGGAAAGTTGTTGAGCAGGGGGAAGGTTTGAGAGTTCATGAGCAGGAGGAAGGTGGGAGAGTTGTTGAGCAGGAGGAAGGAGGGAGAGTTGTTGAGCAGGGGGATGGTGGGAGAGTTGTTGAGCAGGAGGAAGGTGGGTGAGTTGCTCTGCAGGAGAAAGGAGGGAGAGTTGTTGAGCAGGAGGAAGGTGGGACAGTTGCTGAGCAGGAGGAAGGTGGGAGAGTTGTTGAGCAGGAGGAGGGTGGGAGAGTTGTTGAGCTGGAGGAAGGTGGGAGAGTTGATGAGCAGGAGGAAGGTGGGAGAGGTGCTGAGAAGGAGGAAGGTGGGAGAGTTGTTGAGCAGGAGGAAGGTGGGTGAGTTGTTGAGCAGGAGGAAGGTGGGAGGGTTTTTGAGCAGGAGGAAGGTGGGAGAGTTCCAGAGCTGGAGGAAGGTGGGAGAGTTGTTAACAGGAGGAAGGCGGGAGAATTGTTGACCAGGAGGATGGTGGGAGAGTTGATGAGCAGGAGGATGGTTGGAGAGTTGTTGAGCAGGAGGAAGGTGGGAGAGTTGTTGAGAAGGAGGACGGTGGGAGAGTTGTTGAGCAGGAGGAAGGTGGGAGAGTTGTTGAGCAGGAGGAAGGTGGGAGAGTTGTTGAGCAGGAGGAATGTGGGAGAGTTGTTGAGCAAGAGGAACATTTGACAGTTGTTGAGCCGGAGGAAGGTGGGAGAGTTGTTGAGCAGGAGGAAAGTGGGAGAGTTGTTGAGAACGAGAAAGTTGGGAGAGTTCTTAAGCTGGAGGAAGGTGGGAGAGTTGTTGATCATTAGGAAGGTGGGAGAGTTGTTTAGCAGGAGGAAGGTGGGAGAATTGTTGAGCAGGAGGAAGGTGGGTGAGTTGTTGAGCAGGAGGAAGGTGGGAGAGTTGTTGAGCAGGAGGAAGGTGGGAGAGTTGTTCAGCAGGAGGAAGGTGGAAGAGTTGTTAAGCAGGAGGAAGGTGGGAGAGTGTTGAACAGGAGGAAGGTGGGAGAGTTGTTCAGCAGGAGGAAGGTGGAAGAGTTGTTAAGCAGGAGGAAGGTGGGAGAGTGTTGAACAGGAGGAAGGTGGGAGAGTTGTTGAGCAGGAGGAAGTTTGGAGAGTTGATGAGTAGGAGGAACGTGGGAGAGTTGTTCAGCCGGAGGATCATGGGAGAGTTCTTAAGCTGTATGAAGTTGGGAGATTAGTTGAGCAGGAGGAAGGTGGGAGAGTTTTTGAGCAGGAGGAACGTGGGAGTTTAGCGGAGCAGGAGGAATGTGGGAGACTTATTCAGCAGATGGAAGGTGGGAGAATTGTTGAGAAGGAGGAAGGTGGGAGAATTGTTGAGCAGGAGGAAGGTGGGAGAGTTGATGAGCAGGAGGAAGATGGGAGAGTTGTTGGGCAGGAGGAAGGTTGGACAGTTGTTGAGCAGTGGGAAGGTGGGAGATTTGTTGAGCAGGAGGAAGGGGGGGGGAATTGTTGAGCAGGAGGAAGGTGCAGGAATAGCTGAGTAGGAGGAAGGTGGGAGAGTTGTTGAGCAGGAGAAAGTAGGGTGAGTAGTTGAGCAGCAGGAAGGTGGGAGAGTTGTTGAGCAGGAGGATGGTGGGAGAGTTGTTGAGCAAGGAGGAAGGTGGGAGAGTTGTTGAGCAGGAGGAAGGTGGGAAAGTAGATGAGTAGGAGGATGGTGGGAGAGTAGTTGAGCAGGAGGAAAGTGGGAGAGTTGATGAGCAGGAGGAAGGTGGGAGAGTTGTTGAGCAGGAGGAAGTTGGGAGACTTTTTAGAGCAGGAAGAAGGTGGGAGACTAGTTGAGCAGGAGAAATGTGGGAGTGATGTTGAGCAGCGGGAAGGTGGGAGAGCTGTTGAGCAGGAGGAAGGTGGGAGAGTTGTTGAGCAGGGGGATGGTGGGAGAGTTGTTGAGCAGGAGGAAGGTGGGTGAGTTGCTCTGCAGGAGAAAGGAGGGAGAGTTGTTGAGCAGGAGGAAGGTGGGACAGTTGCTGAGCAGGAGGAAGGTGGGAGAGTTGTTGAGCAGGAGGAGGGTGGGAGAGTTGTTGAGCTGGAGGAAGGTGGGAGAGTTGATGAGCAGGAGGAAGGTGGGAGAGGTGCTGAGAAGGAGGAAGGTGGGAGAGTTGTTGAGCAGGAGGAAGGTGGGTGAGTTGTTGAGTAGGAGGAAGGTGGGAGGGTTTTTGAGCAGGAGGAAGGTGGGAGAGTTCCAGAGCTGGAGGAAGGTGGGAGAGTTGTTAACAGGAGGAAGGCGGGAGAATTGTTGACCAGGAGGATGGTGGGAGAGTTGATGAGCAGGAGGATGGTTGGAGAGTTGTTGAGCAGGAGGAAGGTGGGAGAGTTGTTGAGAAGGAGGACGGTGGGAGAGTTGTTGAGCAGGAGGAAGGTGGGAGAGTTGTTGAGCAGGAGGAAGGTGGGAGAGTTGTTGAGCAGGAGGAATGTGGGAGAGTTGTTGAGCAAGAGGAACATTTGACAGTTGTTGAGCCGGAGGAAGGTGGGAGAGTTGTTGAGCAGGAGGAAAGTGGGAGAGTTGTTGAGAACGAGAAAGTTGGGAGAGTTCTTAAGCTGGAGGAAGGTGGGAGAGTTGTTGATCATTAGGAAGGTGGGAGAGTTGTTTAGCAGGAGGAAGGTGGGAGAATTGTTGAGCAGGAGGAAGGTGGGTGAGTTGTTGAGCAGGAGGAAGGTGGGAGAATTGTTGAGCAGGAGGAAGGTGGGAGAACTGTTGAAGAGGAGGAACGTGGGAGAATAGCTGAGCAGGAGGAAGGAGGGAGAGTTTTTGAGCAGGAGGAAGGTGGAAGAGTTGTTGAGCAGGAGGAAGGTGGGAGAGTTGTTGAGCAGGAGGACGGTGGGAGAGTTGTTGAGCAGGAGGAAGGTGGGAGAGTTGTTGAGCAGGAGGAAGGTGGGAGAGTTGTTAAGCAGGAGGAAGGTGGGAGAGTTGTTGAGCAGGAGGAAGGTGGGAGAGTTGTTTCAGCAGGAGGAAGGTGGAAGAGTTGTTAAGCAGGAGGAAGGTGGGAGAGTGTTGAACAGGAGGAAGGTGGGAGAGTTGTTCAGCAGGAGGAAGGTGGAAGAGTTGTTAAGCAGGAGGAAGGTGGGAGAGTGTTGAACAGGAGTAAGGTGGGAGAGTTGTTGAGCAGGAGGAAGTTTGGAGAGTTGATGAGTAGGAGGAACGTGGGAGAGTTGTTGAGCCGGAGGATCATGGGAGAGTTCTTAAGCTGTATGATGTTGGGAGAGTAGTTGAGCAGGAGGAAGGTGGGAGAGTTTTTGAGCAGGAGGAACGTGGGAGTTTAGCGGAGCAGGAGGAATGTGGGAGACTTATTCAGCAGATGGAAGGTGGAGAATTGTTGAGAAGGAGGAAGGTGGGAGAATTGTTGAGCAGGAGGAAGGTGGGAGAGTTGATGAGCAGGAGGAAGGTGGGAGAGTTGTTGAGCAGGAGGAAGGTGGGAGAGTGATTAGCAGGAGGAAGGTGGGAGAATTGTTGAGCAGGAGGAAGGTGGGTGAGTTGTTGAGCAGGAGGAAGGTGGGAGAATTGTTGAGCAGGAGGAAGGTGGGAGAACTGTTGAAGAGGAGGAACGTGGGAGAATAGCTGAGCAGGAGGAAGGAGGGAGAGTTTTTGAGCAGGAGGAAGGTGGAAGAGTTGTTGAGCAGGAGGAAGGTGGGAGAGTTGTTGAGCAGGAGGACGGTGGGAGAGTTGTTGAGCAGGAGGAAGGTGGGAGAGTTGTTGAGCAGGAGGAAGGTGGGAGAGTTGTTAAGCAGGAGGAAGGTGGGAGAGTTGTTGAGCAGGAGGAAGGTGGGAGAGTTGTTCAGCAGGAGGAAGGTGGAAGAGTTGTTAAGCAGGAGGAAGGTGGGAGAGTGTTGAACAGGAGGAAGGTGGGAGAGTTGTTCAGCAGGAGGAAGGTGGAAGAGTTGTTAAGCAGGAGGAAGGTGGGAGAGTGTTGAACAGGAGGAAGGTGGGAGAGTTGTTGAGCAGGAGGAAGTTTGGAGAGTTGATGAGTAGGAGGAACGTGGGAGAGTTGTTGAGCCGGAGGATCATGGGAGAGTTCTTAAGCTGTATGAAGTTGGGAGAGTAGTTGAGCAGGAGGAAGGTGGGAGAGTTTTTGAGCAGGAGGAACGTGGGAGTTTAGCGGAGCAGGAGGAATGTGGGAGACTTATTCAGCAGATGGAAGGGGGGAGAATTGTTGAGAAGGAGGAAGGTGGGAGAATTGTTGAGCAGGAGGAAGGTGGGAGAGTTGATGAGCAGGAGGAAGATGGGAGAGTTGTTGGGCAGGAGGAAGGTTGGACAGTTGTTGAGCAGTGGGAAGGTGGGAGATTTGTTGAGCAGGAGGAAGGTGGGGGAATTGTTGAGCAGGAGGAAGGTGCAGGAATAGCTGAGTAGGAGGAAGGTGGGAGAGTTGTTGAGCAGGAGAAAGTAGGGTGAGTAGTTGAGCAGCAGGAAGGTGGGAGAGTTGTTGAGCAGGAGGATGGTGGGAGAGTTGTTGAGCAAGGAGGAAGGTGGGAGAGTTGTTGAGCAGGAGGAAGGTGGGAAAGTAGATGAGTAGGAGGATGGTGGGAGAGTAGTTGAGCAGGAGGAAAGTGGGAGAGTTGATGAGCAGGAGGAAGGTGGGAGAGTTGTTGAGCAGGAGGAAGTTGGGAGACTTTTTAGAGCAGGAAGAAGGTGGGAGACTAGTTGAGCAGGAGAAATGTGGGAGTGATGTTGAGCAGCGGGAAGGTGGGAGAGCTGTTGAGCAGGAGGAAGGTGGGAGAGTTGTTGAGCAGGGGGATGGTGGGAGAGTTGTTGAGCAGGAGGAAGGTGGGTGAGTTGCTCTGCAGGAGAAAGGAGGGAGAGTTGTTGAGCAGGAGGAAGGTGGGACAGTTGCTGAGCAGGAGGAAGGTGGGAGAGTTGTTGAGCAGGAGGAGGGTGGGAGAGTTGTTGAGCTGGAGGAAGGTGGGAGAGTTGATGAGCAGGAGGAAGGTGGGAGAGGTGCTGAGAAGGAGGAAGGTGGGAGAGTTGTTGAGCAGGAGGAAGGTGGGTGAGTTGTTGAGCAGGAGGAAGGTGGGAGGGTTTTTGAGCAGGAGGAAGGTGGGAGAGTTCCAGAGCTGGAGGAAGGTGGGAGAGTTGTTAACAGGAGGAAGGCGGGAGAATTGTTGACCAGGAGGATGGTGGGAGAGTTGATGAGCAGGAGGATGGTTGGAGAGTTGTTGAGCAGGAGGAAGGTGGGAGAGTTGTTGAGAAGGAGGACGGTGGGAGAGTTGTTGAGCAGGAGGAAGGTGGGAGAGTTGTTGAGCAGGAGGAAGGTGGGAGAGTTGTTGAGCAGGAGGAATGTGGGAGAGTTGTTGAGCAAGAGGAACATTTGACAGTTGTTGAGCCGGAGGAAGGTGGGAGAGTTGTTGAGCAGGAGGAAAGTGGGAGAGTTGTTGAGAACGAGAAAGTTGGGAGAGTTCTTAAGCTGGAGGAAGGTGGGAGAGTTGTTGATCATTAGGAAGGTGGGAGAGTTGTTTAGCAGGAGGAAGGTGGGAGAATTGTTGAGCAGGAGGAAGGTGGGTGAGTTGTTGAGCAGGAGGAAGGTGGGAGAATTGTTGAGCAGGAGGAAGGTGGGAGAACTGTTGAAGAGGAGGAACGTGGGAGAATAGCTGAGCAGGAGGAAGGAGGGAGAGTTTTTGAGCAGGAGGAAGGTGGAAGAGTTGTTGAGCAGGAGGAAGGTGGGAGAGTTGTTGAGCAGGAGGACGGTGGGAGAGTTGTTGAGCAGGAGGAAGGTGGGAGAGTTGTTGAGCAGGAGGAAGGTGGGAGAGTTGTTAAGCAGGAGGAAGGTGGGAGAGTTGTTGAGCAGGAGGAAGGTGGGAGAGTTGTTCAGCAGGAGGAAGGTGGAAGAGTTGTTAAGCAGGAGGAAGGTGGGAGAGTGTTGAACAGGAGGAAGGTGGGAGAGTTGTTCAGCAGGAGGAAGGTGGAAGAGTTGTTAAGCAGGAGGAAGGTGGGAGAGTGTTGAACAGGAGGAAGGTGGGAGAGTTGTTGAGCAGGAGGAAGTTTGGAGAGTTGATGAGTAGGAGGAACGTGGGAGAGTTGTTGAGCCGGAGGATCATGGGAGAGTTCTTAAGCTGTATGAAGTTGGGAGAGTAGTTGAGCAGGAGGAAGGTGGGAGAGTGTTGAGCAGGAGGAAGGTGGGAGAGTTGTTGAGCTGGAGGAAGGTGGGAGAGTGTTGAGCAGGAGGAAGGTGGGAGAGTTGTTGAGCTGGAGGAACGTGGGAGAGTTGTTGAGCAGGAGGAAGGCGGGAGAGTGTTGAGCAGGAGGAAGGTGGGAGAGTTGATGAGCAGTAGGAAGGTGGGAGAGTTGTTGAGCAAGAGAAATGCGGGAGAGTTGTTGAGCAGGAGGAAGGCGGGAGAGTTGTTGAGCAGGAGGAAGGTGGGAGAGTTGTTGAGCCAGAGGAAGGCGGGAGAGTTGTTGAGAAGTAGGAAGGCGGGAGAGTTGTTGAGCAAGAGAAATGCGGGAGAGTTGTTGAGCAGGAGGAAGGCGGGAGAGTTGTTGAGCAGGAGTAAGGCGGGAGTGTTTTTGAGCAGAAGGAAGGCGGGAGAGTTGTTGAGCAGGAGGAAGGTGGGAGAGTTTCTGAGCAGCAGGAAGGTGGGAGAGTTGTTGAGCAGGAGGAAAGTGGGAGAATTGTTGAGCAGGAGGAAGGTGGGAGAGTTGTTGAGCAGGAGGAAAGTGGGACAATTGTTGAGTAGGAGGAAGTTGGGAGAGTTATTGAGCAGCAGGAATGTGGGAGAGTTGTTGAGCAGCAGGAAGGTGGGAGAGTTGTTGCGCAGGAGGAAGGTGGGAGAGTTGTTGAGCAGGTTGAAGTAGGGAGAGTTGCTGAGCAGGAGAAAGGCGGGAGAGTTGTTGAGCAGGAGGAAGGCGGGAGATTGTTTGAGCAGGAGGAAGGCGAGAGTTTTGTTGAGCAGACGGAAGGCGGGAGAGTGTTGAGCAGGAGGAAGGTGGGATAGTTGTTCAGCAGGAGGAAGGTGGGAGACTAGTTGAGCTGGAGGAAGGTGGGAGAGTTATAGAGCCGGAGGAAGGTGGGAGAGTTGTTGCACAGGAGGAAGGTGGGAGAATTGTTGAGCAGGAGGAAAGTGGGTGAGTTGTTGAGCAGGAGGAAGGTGGGAGAGTTGTTGAGCAGGAGGAAAATGGGAGAGTTGTTGAGCAAGAGGTACGATGGGAGAGTTGTTGAGCAGGAGGAAGGTGGGAGAGTTGTTGAGAAGGGCGATGGTGGGAGAGTTGTTGAGCAGGAGGAACGTGGAAAAGTTGTTGAGCAGCAGGAAGGTGGGAAAGTTGTTGAGCAGGAGGAATGTGGAGATTTGTTGAGCAGGAGGAAGGTGGGAGAGTCGTTTAGCAGCGGCAAGGTTGTAGAGTTGTTGAGCAGGAGGAAGTTGGGAGAGTTGTTGAGCAGAAGCAAGGTGGGAGAATTGTTGAGCAGGAGGAAGGTGGGAGAGTTGTTGAGCAGGAGGAAGGGGTGAGACTTGTTGAGCAGGAGGAAGGTGGGAGAGTTGTTGAGCTGGAGGAAGGTGGGAGAGTTTCTGAGCAGGACGAAGTTGGTAGAGTTTCTGAGCAGGACGAAGGTGGGAGAATCTATGAGATGGAGGAAGGTCGTAGAGTTGTTGAGCAGGAGGAAGGTGGGAGAGTTGAAAAGCAGGAGGAAGGTGGGAGAGTTGTTGAGCAGGAGGAAGGTGGGAGAGTTGATAAGCAGGAGGATGGTTAGAGAGTAGCTGAGCAGTAGGAAGGAGGGAGAGTTGTTGAGCAGGAGGAAGGTGGGAGTCATGTTGAGCAGGAGGAAGGTGGGAGATTTGTTGAGCAGGAGAAATGCGGGAGAGTTGTTGAGCAGGAGGAAGGTGGGAGAGTTCTTGTGCAGGAGGAATGTGGGAGAGTTGTTGAGCAGGAGGAAGGTGGGAGAGTTGATAAGCAGGAGGATGGTTAGAGAGTAGCTGAGCAGTAGGAAGGTGGGAGAGTTGTTGAGCAGGAGGATGGTGGGAGACTAGTTGAGCAGGAGGAAGGTGCGAGACTTGTTGAGAAGGAGAAATGCGGGAGAGTTGTTGAGCAGGTGGAAGGGGGGAGAGTTGCTGATCAGCAGGAAGGTTGGAGAGTTGCTGATCTGGAGCTAGTTGGGAGACTTGTTGAGCAGGAGGAAGGTGGGAGACTTGTTGAGCAGGAGAAATGTGGGAGAGTTGTTGAGCAGGAAGAAGGTGGGAGAGTTCTTGAGCAGGAGGAAGATGGGAGAGTTGTTGGGCAGGAGGAAGGTTGGACAGTTGTTGAGCAGTGGGAAGGTGGGAGATTTGTTGAGCAGGAGGAAGGTGGGGGAATTGTTGAGCAGGAGGAAGGTGCAGGAATAGCTGAGTAGGAGGAAGGTGGGAGAGTTGTTGAGCAGGAGAAAGTAGGGTGAGTAGTTGAGCAGCAGGAAGGTGGGAGAGTTGTTGAGCAGGAGGATGGTGGGAGAGTTGTTGAGCAAGGAGGAAGGTGGGAGAGTTGTTGAGCAGGAGGAAGGTGGGAAAGTAGATGAGTAGGAGGATGGTGGGAGAGTAGTTGAGCAGGAGGAAAGTGGGAGAGTTGATGAGCAGGAGGAAGGTGGGAGAGTTGTTGAGCAGGAGGAAGTTGGGAGACTTTTTAGAGCAGGAAGAAGGTGGGAGACTAGTTGAGCAGGAGAAATGTGGGAGTGATGTTGAGCAGCGGGAAGGTGGGAGAGCTGTTGAGCAGGAGGAAGGTGGGAGAGTTGTTGAGCAGGGGGATGGTGGGAGAGTTGTTGAGCAGGAGGAAGGTGGGTGAGTTGCTCTGCAGGAGAAAGGAGGGAGAGTTGTTGAGCAGGAGGAAGGTGGGACAGTTGCTGAGCAGGAGGAAGGTGGGAGAGTTGTTGAGCAGGAGGAGGGTGGGAGAGTTGTTGAGCTGGAGGAAGGTGGGAGAGTTGATGAGCAGGAGGAAGGTGGGAGAGGTGCTGAGAAGGAGGAAGGTGGGAGAGTTGTTGAGCAGGAGGAAGATGGGAGAGTTGTTGGGCAGGAGGAAGGTTGGACAGTTGTTGAGCAGTGGGAAGGTGGGAGATTTGTTGAGCAGGAGGAAGGTGGGAGAGTCGTTTAGCAGCGGCAAGGTTGTAGAGTTGTTGAGCAGGAGGAAGTTGGGAGAGTTGTTGAGCAGAAGCAAGGTGGGAGAATTGTTGAGCAGGAGGAAGGTGGGAGAGTTGTTGAGCAGGAGGAAGGGGTGAGACTTGTTGAGCAGGAGGAAGGTGGGAGAGTTGTTGAGCTGGAGGAAGGTGGGAGAGTTTCTGAGCAGGACGAAGTTGGTAGAGTTTCTGAGCAGGACGAAGGTGGGAGAATCTATGAGATGGAGGAAGGTCGTAGAGTTGTTGAGCAGGAGGAAGGTGGGAGAGTTGAAAAGCAGGAGGAAGGTGGGAGAGTTGTTGAGCAGGAGGAAGGTGGGAGAGTTGATAAGCAGGAGGATGGTTAGAGAGTAGCTGAGCAGTAGGAAGGAGGGAGAGTTGTTGAGCAGGAGGAAGGTGGGAGTCATGTTGAGCAGGAGGAAGGTGGGAGATTTGTTGAGCAGGAGAAATGCGGGAGAGTTGTTGAGCAGGAGGAAGGTGGGAGAGTTCTTGTGCAGGAGGAATGTGGGAGAGTTGTTGAGCAGGAGGAAGGTGGGAGAGTTGATAAGCAGGAGGATGGTTAGAGAGTAGCTGAGCAGTAGGAAGGTGGGAGAGTTGTTGAGCAGGAGGATGGTGGGAGACTAGTTGAGCAGGAGGAAGGTGCGAGACTTGTTGAGAAGGAGAAATGCGGGAGAGTTGTTGAGCAGGTGGAAGGGGGGAGAGTTGCTGATCAGCAGGAAGGTTGGAGAGTTGCTGATCTGGAGCTAGTTGGGAGACTTGTTGAGCAGGAGGAAGGTGGGAGACTTGTTGAGCAGGAGAAATGTGGGAGAGTTGTTGAGCAGGAAGAAGGTGGGAGAGTTCTTGAGCAGGAGGAAGATGGGAGAGTTGTTGGGCAGGAGGAAGGTTGGACAGTTGTTGAGCAGTGGGAAGGTGGGAGATTTGTTGAGCAGGAGGAAGGTGGGGGAATTGTTGAGCAGGAGGAAGGTGCAGGAATAGCTGAGTAGGAGGAAGGTGGGAGAGTTGTTGAGCAGGAGAAAGTAGGGTGAGTAGTTGAGCAGCAGGAAGGTGGGAGAGTTGTTGAGCAGGAGGATGGTGGGAGAGTTGTTGAGCAAGGAGGAAGGTGGGAGAGTTGTTGAGCAGGAGGAAGGTGGGAAAGTAGATGAGTAGGAGGATGGTGGGAGAGTAGTTGAGCAGGAGGAAAGTGGGAGAGTTGATGAGCAGGAGGAAGGTGGGAGAGTTGTTGAGCAGGAGGAAGTTGGGAGACTTTTTAGAGCAGGAAGAAGGTGGGAGACTAGTTGAGCAGGAGAAATGTGGGAGTGATGTTGAGCAGCGGGAAGGTGGGAGAGCTGTTGAGCAGGAGGAAGGTGGGAGAGTTGTTGAGCAGGGGGATGGTGGGAGAGTTGTTGAGCAGGAGGAAGGTGGGTGAGTTGCTCTGCAGGAGAAAGGAGGGAGAGTTGTTGAGCAGGAGGAAGGTGGGACAGTTGCTGAGCAGGAGGAAGGTGGGAGAGTTGTTGAGCAGGAGGAGGGTGGGAGAGTTGTTGAGCTGGAGGAAGGTGGGAGAGTTGATGAGCAGGAGGAAGGTGGGAGAGGTGCTGAGAAGGAGGAAGGTGGGAGAGTTGTTGAGCAGGAGGAAGGTGGGTGAGTTGTTGAGCAGGAGGAAGGTGGGAGGGTTTTTGAGCAGGAGGAAGGTGGGAGAGTTCCAGAGCTGGAGGAAGGTGGGAGAGTTGTTAACAGGAGGAAGGCGGGAGAATTGTTGACCAGGAGGATGGTGGGAGAGTTGATGAGCAGGAGGATGGTTGGAGAGTTGTTGAGCAGGAGGAAGGTGGGAGAGTTGTTGAGAAGGAGGACGGTGGGAGAGTTGTTGAGCAGGAGGAAGGTGGGAGAGTTGTTGAGCAGGAGGAAGGTGGGAGAGTTGTTGAGCAGGAGGAATGTGGGAGAGTTGTTGAGCAAGAGGAACATTTGACAGTTGTTGAGCCGGAGGAAGGTGGGAGAGTTGTTGAGCAGGAGGAAAGTGGGAGAGTTGTTGAGAACGAGAAAGTTGGGAGAGTTCTTAAGCTGGAGGAAGGTGGGAGAGTTGTTGATCATTAGGAAGGTGGGAGAGTTGTTTAGCAGGAGGAAGGTGGGAGAATTGTTGAGCAGGAGGAAGGTGGGTGAGTTGTTGAGCAGGAGGAAGGTGGGAGAATTGTTGAGCAGGAGGAAGGTGGGAGAACTGTTGAAGAGGAGGAACGTGGGAGAATAGCTGAGCAGGAGGAAGGAGGGAGAGTTTTTGAGCAGGAGGAAGGTGGAAGAGTTGTTGAGCAGGAGGAAGGTGGGAGAGTTGTTGAGCAGGAGGACGGTGGGAGAGTTGTTGAGCAGGAGGAAGGTGGGAGAGTTGTTGAGCAGGAGGAAGGTGGGAGAGTTGTTAAGCAGGAGGAAGGTGGGAGAGTTGTTGAGCAGGAGGAAGGTGGGAGAGTTGTTCAGCAGGAGGAAGGTGGAAGAGTTGTTAAGCAGGAGGAAGGTGGGAGAGTGTTGAACAGGAGGAAGGTGGGAGAGTTGTTGAGCAGGAGGAAGTTTGGAGAGTTGATGAGTAGGAGGAACGTGGGAGAGTTGTTGAGCCGGAGGATCATGGGAGAGTTCTTAAGCTGTATGAAGTTGGGAGAGTAGTTGAGCAGGGGGAAGGTGGGAGAGTTTTTGAGCAGGAGGAACGTGGGAGTTTAGCGGAGCAGGAGGAATGTGGGAGACTTATTCAGCAGATGGAAGGTGGGAGAATTGTTGAGAAGGAGGAAGGTGGGAGAATTGTTCAGCAGGAGGAAGGTGGGAGAGTTGATGAGCAGGAGGAAGGTGGGAGAGTTGATGAGCAGGAGGAAGGTGGGAGAGTTGTTGAGCAGGAGGAAGGTGGGAGAGTGTTGAGCAGGAGGAAGGTGGGAGAGTTGTTGAGCTGGAGGAACGTGGGAGAGTTGTTGAGCAGGAGGAAGGCGGGAGAGTGTTGAGCAGGAGGAAGGTGGGAGAGTTGATGAGCAGTAGGAAGGTGGGAGAGTTGTTGAGCAAGAGAAATGCGGGAGAGTTGTTGAGCAGGAGGAAGGCGGGAGAGTTGTTGAGCAGGAGGAAGGTGGGAGAGTTGTTGAGCCAGAGGAAGGCGGGAGAGTTGTTGAGAAGTAGGAAGGCGGGAGAGTTGTTGAGCAAGAGAAATGCGGGAGAGTTGTTGAGCAGGAGGAAGGCGGGAGAGTTGTTGAGCAGGAGTAAGGCGGGAGTGTTTTTGAGCAGAAGGAAGGCGGGAGAGTTGTTGAGCAGGAGGAAGGTGGGAGAGTTTCTGAGCAGCAGGAAGGTGGGAGAGTTGTTGAGCAGGAGGAAAGTGGGAGAATTGTTGAGCAGGAGGAAGGTGGGAGAGTTGTTGAGCAGGAGGAAAGTGGGAGAATTGTTGAGTAGGAGGAAGTTGGGAGAGTTATTGAGCAGCAGGAATGTGGGAGAGTTGTTGAGCAGCAGGAAGGTGGGAGAGTTTTTGAGGAGGAGGAAGGTGGGAGAGTTGTTGAGCAGGTTGAAGTAGGGAGAGTTGCTGAGCAGGAGAAAGGCGGGAGAGTTGTTGAGCAGGAGGATGGCGGGAGATTGTTTGAGCAGGAGGAAGGCGGGAGTTTTGTTGAGCAGACGGAAGGCGGGAGAGTGTTGAGCAGGAGGAAGGTGGGATAGTTGTTCAGCAGGAGGAAGGTGGGAGACTAGTTGAGCTGGAGGAAGGTGGGAGAGTTATAGAGCCGGAGGAAGGTGGGAGAGTTGTTGCACAGGAGGAAGGTGGGAGAATTGTTGAGCAGGAGGAAAGTGGGTGAGTTGTTGAGCAGGAGGAAGGTGGGAGAGTTGTTGAGCAGGAGGAAGGTGGGAGAGTTGTTAAGCAGGAGGAAGGTGGGAGAGTTGTTGAGCAGGAGGAAGGTGGGAGATTTGTTGAGCAGGAGGAAGGTGGAAGAGTTGTTGAGCAGGAGGAAGGTGGGAGATTGCTAAAAAGGAGGAAGGTGGGAGAGTTGTTGAGCAGGAGGAAGTTTGGTGAGTTGTTGAGCAGGAGGAACGTGGGAGAGTTGTTGAGCCGGAGGAAGATGGGAGTGTTGTTGAGCAGGAGGAAAGTGGGAGAGTTGTTGAGAAGGAGGAAGTTGGGAGAGTTCTAAGCTGGATGAAGTTGGGAGAGTAGTTGCGCAGGAGGAAGGTGGGAGAGTTTTTGAGCAGGAGGAACGTTGGAGGTTAGCGGAGCAGGAGGAATGTGGGAGACTTGTTCAGCAGAAGGAAGGTGGGAGAGTTGTTCAGCAGGAGGAAGATGGGAGAGTTGTTGAGCAGGAGGAAGGTGGGAGAGTTGTTGAGCAGGAGGAAGATGCGAGAGTTGTTGAGCAGGAGGAACGATGGGAGAGTTGTTCAGCAGGAGGAAGGTGGGAGAGTTGATGATCTGGAGGAAGGTGGGAGAGTTGTTGAGCAGGAGGAAAGTGGAAGAGTTGTTGAGAAGGAGGAAGTTGGGAGATTTCTTAAGCTGGAGGAAGATGGGAGAGCTGTTGAGCAGGAGGACGGTCAGAGAGTTGTTGAGCAGGAGGAAGGTGGGAGAGTTGTTGAGCAGGAGGAAGTTGGGAGATTTCTTAAGCTGGAGGAAGGTGGGAGAGCTGTTGAGCAGGAGGACGGTCGGAGAGTTGTTGAGCAGGAGGAAGGTGGGAGATTTGTTGAGCAGGAGGAAATTCGGAGAGTGGCTGAGCTGCAGGAAGGTGGGAGAGTTGTTGAGCAGGAGGACGGTGGGAGAATATTTGAGCAGCAGGAAGGTGGGAGAATAGTTGAGCAGGATAAAGGTGGGAGAATTGTTGAGCAGGAAGAAGGTGGTAGAGTTGTTGAGCAGGTTGAAGTAGGGAGAGCTGTTGAGCAGGAGAAAGGCGGGAGAGTTGTTGAGCAGGAGGAAGGCTGGAGAGTTATTGAGCACGAGGAAGGCGGGAGTGTTGTTGAGCAGAAGGAAGGCGGGATAGTGTTGAGCAGGATTAAATGGTAGAATTGTTGAGCAGGAGGAAGGTGGGATAGTTGTTCAGCAGGAGGAAGGTGGGAGAATAGTTGCGCTGGAGGAAGGTGGGAGAGTTATACATCAGGTGGAAGGTGGGAGAGTTGTTGAGCAGGAGGAAGGTGGGAGAGTTGTTGCACAGGAGGAAGGTGGGAGAGTTGTTGAGCAGGAGGAAGGTGGGAGAGTTTTTGAGCAGGAGGAAGGTGAAAGAATTGTTGAGCAGGAGGAAGGTGGGAGAATAGCTGAGCAGGAGGAAGGTGGGAGACTAGTTGACCAGGTGGAAGGTGGGGAGTGGTTGAGCAGGAGGAAGGTAGGAGAGTTGTTGAGCAGGAGGAAGGTGGAAGAGATGTTAAGCAGGAGGAAGGTGGAAGAGTTGTTGAGCAGGAGGATTGTGGGAGAGGTGCTGAGAAGGAGGAAGTTGGGAGATTTCTTAAGCTGGAGGAAGGTGGGAGAGTAGTTGAGCAGGAGGAAGGTGGGAGAATTGTTGAGCAGGAGGAAGGTGGGATATTAGCGGAGCAGGAGGAATGTGGGAGACTTGTTCAGCAGGAGGAAGGTGGGAGAGTTGTTGAGCAGGAGGAACGATGGGAGAGTTGTTGTGCTGGAGGAACGTGGGATAGTTGTTGAGCAGAAGGAAGGTGGGAGAGTTGTTGAGCAGGAGGATGGTGGGAGAGTTGTTGAGCAGGAGGAAGGTGGGAGAGGTGTTGAGCAGGAGGAAGGTAGGAGAGTTGTTGAGCACGAGGAAGGCGGGAGTGTTGTTGAGCAGAAGGAAGGCGGGATAGTGTTGAGCAGGATTAAATGGTAGAATTGTTGAGCAGGAGGAAGGTGGGATAGTTGTTCAGCAGGAGGAAGGTGGGAGAATAGTTGCGCTGGAGGAAGGTGGGAGAGTTATACATCAGGTGGAAGGTGGGAGAGTTGTTGAGCAGGAGGAAGGTGGGAGAGTTGTTGCACAGGAGGAAGGTGGGAGAGTTGTTGAGCAGGAGGAAGGTGGGAGAGTTTTTGAGCAGGAGGAAGGTGAAAGAATTGTTGAGCAGGAGGAAGGTGGGAGAATAGCTGAGCAGGAGGAAGGTGGGAGACTAGTTGACCAGGTGGAAGGTGGGGAGTGGTTGAGCAGGAGGAAGGTAGGAGAGTTGTTGAGCAGGAGGAAGGTGGAAGAGATGTTAAGCAGGAGGAAGGTGGAAGAGTTGTTGAGCAGGAGGATTGTGGGAGAGGTGCTGAGAAGGAGGAAGTTGGGAGATTTCTTAAGCTGGAGGAAGGTGGGAGAGTAGTTGAGCAGGAGGAAGGTGGGAGAATTGTTGAGCAGGAGGAAGGTGGGATATTAGCGGAGCAGGAGGAATGTGGGAGACTTGTTCAGCAGAAGGAAGGTGGGAGAGTTGTTGAGCAGGAGGAACGATGGGAGAGTTGTTGTGCTGGAGGAACGTGGGATAGTTGTTGAGCAGAAGGAAGGTGGGAGAGTTGTTGAGCAGGAGGATGGTGGGAGAGTTGTTGAGCAGGAGGAAGGTGGGAGAGGTGTTGAGCAGGAGGAAGGTAGGAGAGTTGTTGAGCAGGAGGACGGTGGCAGAGTTGTTGAGCAGGAGGAAGGTGGGAGAGTTGTTGAGCAGGAGGAAGGTGGGAGAGTTGTTGAGCAGGAGGAAGGTGGGAGAGTTTTTGAGCAGGAGGAAGGTGCAAGAGTTGTTGAGCAGGAGGAACGTGGGAGAGTTCTTGAGCAGGAGGAAGGTGGGAGAGTTGTTGAGCAGGAGGAAGGTGGGAGAGTTGTTGAGCAGGAGGAAGGTGGGAGAACTGTTGAAGAGGAGGAACGTGGGAGAATAGCTGAGCAGGAGGAAGGAGGGAGAGTTTTTGAGCAGGAGGAAGGTGGAAGAGTTGTTGAGCAGGAGGAAGGTGGGAGAGTTGTTGAGCAGGAGGAAGGTGGGAGAGTTGTTGAGCAGGAGGAAGGTGGGAGAGTTGTTAAGCAGGAGGAAGGTGGGAGAGTTGTTGAGCAGGAGGAAGGTGGGAGAGTTGTTCAGCAGGAGGAAGGTGGAAGAGTTGTTAAGCAGGAGGAAGGTGGGAGAGTGTTGAACAGGAGGAAGGTGGGAGAGTTGTTGAGCAGGAGGAAGTTTGGAGAGTTGATGAGCAGGAGGAACGTGGGAGAGTTGTTGAGCCGGAGGATCATGGGAGAGTTCTTAAGCTGTATGAAGTTGGGAGAGTAGTTGAGCAGGAGGAAGGTGGGAGAGTTTTTGAGCAGGAGGAACGTGGGAGAGTTGTTGAGCAGGAGGAAGTTGGGAGTGTGGCTGAGCTGCAGGAAGGTGGGAGAGTTGTTGAGCAGGAGGAAAGTGGGAGAGTTGTTGAGAAGGAGGAAGTTGGGAGATTTCTTAAGCTGGAGGAAGGTGGGAGAGCTGTTGAGCAGGAGGACGGTCGGAGAGTTGTTGAGCAGGAGGAAGGTGGGAGATTTGTTGAGCAGGAGGAAGTTGGGAGAGTGGCTGAGCTGCAGGAAGGTGGGAGAGTTGTTGAGCAGGAGGAAGGTGGGAGAATAGTTGAGCAGGAGGAAGGTTGTAGAGTTGATGAGCAGGAGGAACGTGGGAGAGTTGTTGAGCCGGAGGAAGATTGGAGAGTTGTTGAGCTGGAGGAAAGTGGGAGAGTTGTTGAGAAGGAGGAAGTTGGGAGAGTTCTTAAGCTGGAGGATGGTGGGAGCGTTGTTGAGCAGGAGGAAGGTGGGAGAGTTGTTGAGCAGGAGGAAAATGGGAGAGTTGTTGAGCTGCAGCAACGATGGGAGAGTTGTTGAGCAGGAGGAAGGTGGTAGAGTTGTTGAGCAGGAGGAAGGTGAGTGAGTGGTTGAGCAGGAGGATGGTGGGAGAGTTTTTGAGCTGGAGGAAGGTAGGAGAGTTCCTGATCAGTAGGATGGTGGGAGAATTGTTGAGCAGGAGGAAGGTGGGAGAGCTGTTGAGCAGGAGGACGGTGGCAGAGTTGTTGAGAAGGAGGAAGGTGGGAGAGTTGTTGAGCAGGAGGAAGGTGGTGAGTTGTTGAGCCGGAGGTAGATGGGAGAGTTGTTGAGCAGGAGGAAAGTGGGAGAGTTGTTGAGAAGGAGGAAGGTGGGAGAGTTCATAACCTGGAGGAAGGTGGAAGAGTATTTCAGCAGGAGGAAGGTGGGAGAGTTGTTGAGCAGGAGGAAGGTGGGAGAGTTGTTGCACAGGAGGAAGGTGGGAGAGTTGTTGAGCAGGAGGAAGGTGGGAGAGTTTTTGAGCAGGAGGAAGGTGAAAGAATTGTTGAGCAGGAGGAAGGTGGGAGAATAGCTGAGCAGGAGGAAGGTGGGAGACTAGTTGACCAGGTGGAAGGTGGGGAGTGGTTGAGCAGGAGGAAGGTAGGAGAGTTGTTGAGCAGGAGGAAGGTGGAAGAGATGTTAAGCAGGAGGAAGGTGGAAGAGTTGTTGAGCAGGAGGATTGTGGGAGAGTGTTGAGCAGGAGGAAGATTGGAGAGTTGTTGAGCTGGAGGAAAGTGGGAGAGTTGTTGAGAAAGAGGAAGTTGGGAGATTTCTTAAGCTGGAGGAAGGTGGGAGAGTAGTTGAACAGGAGGAAGGTGGGAGAGTTGTTGAGCAGGAGGAAGGTGGGATATTAGCGGAGCAGGAGGAATGTGGGAGACTTGTTCAGCAGGAGGAAGGTGGGAGAGTTGTTGAGCAGGAGGAAGATGGGAGAGTTGTTGAGCAGGAGGAACGATGGGAGAGTTGTTGTGCTGGAGGAACGTGGGATAGTTGTTGAGCAGGAGGAAGGGGGGAGAGTTGTTGAGCAGGAGGATGGTGGGAGAGTTGTTGAGCAGGAGGAAGGTGGGAGAGTTGTTGAGCAGGAGGAAGGTGGGAGAGTTGTTGAGCAGGAGGACGGTGGCAGAGTTGTTGAGCAGGAGGAAGGTGGGAGAGTTGTTGAGCAGGAGGAAGGTGGGAGAGTTGTTGAGCAGGAGGAAGGTGGGAGAGTTTTTGAGCAGGAGGAAAGTGCAAGAGTTGTTGAGCAGGAGGAACGTCGGAGAGTTCTTGAGCAGGAGGAAGGTGGGAGAGTTGTTGAGCAGGAGGAAGGTGGGAGAGTTGTTGAGCAGGAGGAAGGTGGGAGAGTTGTTGAGCAGGAGGAAGGTGGAAGAGTTGTTGAGCAGGAGGAAGGTGGAAGAGTTGTTGAGCAGGAGGAAGGTGGGAGAGTGTTGAGCAGGAGGCAGGTGGGAGAGTTGTTGAGCAGGAGGAAGGTTGGAGAGTTGATGAGCAGGAGGAACGTGGGAGAGTTGTTGAGCCGGAGGAAGATTGGAGAGTTGATGAGCTGGAGGAAAGTGGGAGAGTTGTTGAGAAGGAGGAAGTTGGGAGAGTTCTTAAGCTGGAGGATGGTTGGAGCGTTGTTGAGCAGTAGGGAGGTGGGAGAGTTGTTGAGCAGGAGGAAAATGGGAGAGTTGTTGAGCTGGAGCAACGATGGGAGAGTTGTTGAGCAGGAGGAAGGTGGTAGAGTTGTTGAGCAGGAGGAAGGTGAGTGAATGGTTGAGCAGGAGGATGGTGGGAGAGTTTTTGAGCTGGAGGAAGGTAGGAGAGTTCCTGATCAGGAGGATGGTGGGAGAATTGTTGAGCAGGAGGAAGGTGGGAGAGCTGTTGAGCAGGAGGACGGTGGCAGAGTTGTTGAGAAGGAGGAAGGTGGGGGAGTTGTTGAGCAGGAGGAAGGTGGTGAGTTGTTGAGCCGGAGGTAGATGGGAGAGTTGTTGAGCAGGAGGAAAGTGGGAGAGTTGTTGAGCAGGAGGAAGGTGGGAGATTAGCAGAGCAGGAGGATTGTGGGAGACTTGTTCAGCAGGAGGAAGGGGTGATAGTTGTAGAGCAGGAAGAAGATGGGAGAGTTGTTGAGCAGGAGGAACGATGGGAGAGTTGTTGAGCTGCAGGAAGGTGGGAGAATTGTTGAGCAGGAGGATGTTGGGAGATTTCTTGAGCAGGATAAAGGTGGAAGATTTGTTGAGCAGGGGGAAGGTGGGAGAGTTATTGAGCAGGAGGAAGGTGGGAGAATTGTTGAGCAGGAGGAAGGTGGGAGAGTTGTTGAGCAGGAGGAAGGGGGGTGACCTGTTGAGCAGGAGGATGGTGGGAGACTTGTTGAGAAGGAGGAAGGTGGGAGAGTTGTTGAGCAGGGGGAAGTTTGGAGAGTTGATGAGCAGGAGGAAGGTGGGAGAGTTGATGAGCAGGAGGAAGGTGGGAGAGTTATTGAGCAGGAGGAAGGTGGGAGAGTTGTTGAGCAGGAGGAAAAAGGTAGAGTTGTTGAGCAGGAGGAAGGTGCGAGAGTTGTTGAGCAGGGGGAAGGTGGGAGAGTTGCTGAGCAAGAGGAAGGTGGGAGAGTTGTTGAGCAGGAGGAAGGCGTGAGTGTTGTTGAGCAGACGGAAGGTGGGAGAGTGTTGAGCAGGAGGAAAATGTTAGAATTGTTGAGCAGGAGGAGGTTTGGAGAGTTGTTGAGCAGGAGGAAGGAGGGAGAGTTGTTGAGCAGGAGTAAGGTGGGCGAGTTGTTGAGCAGGCGTAAGGTGGGCGAGTTGTTCAGCAGGCGTAGGGTTGTGAGAGTTGTGCAGCAGGCGTCAGGTGGTATACTTGTTGAGCAGGAGGAAGGTGGGAGAGTGGTTGAGCTGGAGGAAGGTGGGAGAGTATTTAAGCAGGAGGAAGGTGGGTGAGTTGTTGAGCAGGAGGAAGGGGGGACAGTTGAGCAGGCGTAAGGTTGGAGTGGTGTTGAGCTTGCGTAAGGTGGGCGAGTTGTTGATCAGGCGTAAGGTGGGAGAGTTGTTGAACAGGAGGAAGATGGGAGAGTTGTTTAGCAGGAGGAAGCTGGGAAAGTTGATAAGCAGTAGGATGGTGAAAGAGTAGCTGAGCAGGAGGAAGGTGGGAGAGTTGTTGAGCAGGAGGAAGGTGGGAGAGTTGTTGAGCAGGAGGAAGGTGGGAGAAATGTTGAGCAGGAGGATGGTGGGAGAATAGCTGAGCAGGAGGAAGGTGTGAGTGTTGTTGAGAAGGAGGAAGGTAGGAGAATTGTTGAGCAGGAGGAAGATGGAAGAGTTGTTGAGCTGGAGGAACGTGGGAGAGTTGTTGAGCAGGAGGAAGGTGGGAGAGTTGTTGAGCAGGAGGAAGGTGGGAAAGTTGATATGCAGGAGGATGGTGGGAGAGAAGATGAGCAGGAGGAAGGTGGGAGAGATGTTGAGCAGGAGGAAGGTGGGAGAATAGTTGAGCAGGAGGAAGGTTGGAGAATTGTTGAGCAGGAGGAATGTGGGAGAGTTGTTGAGAAAGAGAATGGCGGGACAGCTGTTGAGCAGGAGGAAGGCGGGAGAGTTGTTGAGCAGGAGGAAGGCGGGAGAGTTGTTGAGCAAGAGAAATGCGGGAGAGTTGTTGAGCAGGAGGAAGGTGGGAGAGTTTCTGAGCAGCTGGAAGGTGGGAGAGTTGTTGAGCAGGAGGAAGGTGGGAGAGTTGTAGAGCAGGAGGAATGTGGGAGAGTTGTTGAGCAGCAGGAAGGTGGGAGAGTGGTTGAGCAGGAGCAAGGTGGGAGTGTTGTTGAGCAGGAGGAAGGTGGAAGAGTTGTTGAGCAGGAGGAAGGTGGGTGAGTGTTGAGCAGGAGGAAGGTGGGAGAGTTGTTGAGCAGGAGGAAATTGTGAGAATTGTCGAGTAGGAAGAAGTTGGGAGAGTTGTTGGGCAGCAGGAAGGTGGGAGAGTTGTTGAGCAGGAGGAGGGTGGGAGAGTTGTTCAGCAGGCGGAAGGTGGGAGTGTTGTGGAGCAGGAGGAAGGTGGAAGAGTTGTTGAGCAGGATGAAGGTGGGATAGTGTTGAGCAGGACGAAAATGGGGGAATTGTTTAGCAGGAGGAAGGAGGGAGAGTTGATGAGCAGGAGGAAGGTGGTAGAGTTGTTTAGCAGGAGCAAGGTGGGAGAGTTGTTGAGCACGAGGAAGGTGGGAGAGTTGTTGAGCAGGAGGAAGGTGGGAGAGTTGTTGAGCAAGAGGAAGGTGGGAGAGCTGTTGAGCAGGTGGAAGGTGGGAGAGTTGTTGAGCTGGAGGAAGGTGGAAGAGTTGTTGAGCAGGAGGAAGGTGGGAGAGTGTTGAGCAGGAGGAAGGTGGGATAGTTGTTGAGCAGTAGGATGGTTGGAGAGTTGTTGAGCAGGAAGAACGTGGGAGAGTTGTTTAACCGGAGGAAGGTGGGAGATTTGTTGAGGAGGATGAAAGTGGTAGAGTTGTTGAGAAGGCGGAAGTTGGAAGAGTTGGTAAGCTGGAGGAAGGTGGGAGAATAGTTGAGCAGGATGAAGGTGGGAGTGTGGTTGAGCTGGAGGAAGGTGGGAGTGTTGTTGAGCTGGAGGAAGGTGAGAGAGTTGTTGAGCAGGAGGAAGTTGGGAGAGTTTCTGAGCAGGAGGAAGGTGGGATAGTTGTTGAGCAGGAGGAAGGTGGGAGAATTGTTCAGCAGGAGGATGGTGGGAGAATAGCTGAGCAGGAGGAAGGTGGGTTAGTTGTTCTGCATAAGGAAGGTGGGAGAGTTATTGAGTAGGAGGATGGTGGGTGAGTTGTTGAGCAAGAGGCAGGTGGGAGAGTTGTTGAGCAGGCGTAAGGTGGGCGAGTTGTTGAGCAGGCGTAAGGCGGGCGAGTTGTTGAGCAGTCGTAAGGTGGGCGAGTTGTTGAGCAGGCGTAAGGTGGGAGAGTTGCTGAGCAGGCTTCAGGTGGGTAGTTGTTGAGCAGGAGGAAGGTGGGAGATTGGTTGACTAGGAGGAAGGTGGGAGAGTATTTAAGCAGGAGGAAGGTGGGTGAGTGGTTGAGGATGAGGAATTTGGGACAGTTGTGCAGGCGTAACGTGGGAGAGGTGTTGAGCTTGCGTAAGGTTGGCGTGTTGTTGATCAGGCGTAAGGTGGGAGAGTTGTTGAGGAAGAGGAAGGTGTGAGAGTTGTTTAGCAGGAGGAAGCCTGGAAAGTTGATATGCAGGAGGATGGTGGGAGAGTAGCTGAGCAGGAAGAAGGTGGGAGAGTTGTTGAGCAGGAGGAAGGTGGGAGAATTGTTGAGCAGGAGGATGGTGGGAGAGTTGTTGAGCAGGAGGAAGGTGGGAGAGTTGTTGAGCAGGAGGAAGGTGGGAGAATTGTTGAGCAAGTTGAAGGTGGGAGAGTGTTTGAGCTTGAAAAGGTGTGAGAGTATTTGAGCAGGTGGAACGTGGAACAATTGTTGAGCAGGAGGAAGGTGGGTTAGTTGTCGTGCAGGAGGAAGGTGGGAGAGTTGTTCTGCATGAGGAAGGTGGGAGAGTTATTGAGTAGGAGGATGGTGGGTGAGTTGTTGAGCAGGAGGCAGGTGGGAGAGTTGTTGAGCAGGCGTAAGGTGGGCGAGTTGTTGAGCAGGCGTTAGGTGGGCGAGTTGTTGTGCAGTCGTAAGGTGGGCGAGTTGTTGAGCAGGCGTAAGGTGGGAGTGTTGTTGAGCAGGCGTCAGGTGGGTAGTTGTTGAGCAGGAGGAAGGTGGGAGAGTATTTAAGCAGGAGGAAGGTGGGTGAGTTGTTGAGGATGAGGAATTTGGGACAGTTGAGCAGGCGTAACGTGGGAGAGGTGTTGAGCTTGCGTAAGGTTGGCGTGTTGTTGATCAGGCGTAAGGTGGGAGAGTTGTTGAGCAAGAGGAAGGTGTGAGAGTTGTTTAGCAGGAGGAAGCCTGGAAAGTTGATAAGCAGGAGGATGGTGGGAGAGTTGTTGAGCAGGAGGAAGGTGGGAGAGTTGTTGAGCAGGAGGAAGGTGGGAGAATTGTTGAGCAGGAGGATGGTGGGAGAATAGCTGAGCAGGAGGAAGGTGGGAGAGTTGTTGAGCAGGAGGAAGGTGGGAGAGTTGTTGAGCAGGAGGAAGGCGGGAGAATTGTTGAGCAGGAGGAAGGTGGGAGAGTTGTTGAGCAGGAGGAAGGTGGGAGAGTTGTTGAGCAGGAGGAAGGTGGGAGAATTGTTGAGCAGGAGGATGGTGGGAGAATAGCTGAGCAGGAGGAAGGTGGGAGAGTTGTTGAGCAGGAGGAAGGTGGGAGAGTTGATGAGCAGGAGGAAGGTGGGAGAGTTGTTGAGCAGGAGGAAGGTGGGAGAGTTGTTGAGCAGGAGGAAGGTGGGAGAATTGTTGAGCCAGAGAAAGATGGCAGAGTTGTTGAGCTGGAGGAACGTGGGATAGTTGTTGAGCAGGAGGAAGGTGGGAGAATTGTTCAGCAGGAGGATGGTGGGAGAGTGGTTGAGCAGGAGGAAGGTGGGAGAATTGTTGAGCAGGAGGAAGATGGCAGAGTTGTTGTGCTGGAGGAACGTGGGATAGTTGTTGAGCAGGAGGAAGGTGGGAGAGTTGTTGAGCTGGAGGAAGGTGGGAGAGTTGATGAGCAGGAGGAAAGTGGGAGAGTTGTTGAGCAGGAGGAAGGTGGGAGAGTTGTTGAGCAGGAGGAAGGTGGGAGAGTTGTTGAGCAGGAGGAATGTGGGAGAATAGTTGAGCAGGAGGAATGTGGGAGAATAGTTGAGCAGTAGGAAGGTGAGAGAATAGTTGAGCAGGAAGAAGGTGGGAGAGTTGTTGGGCAGGTTGAAGTAGGGAGAGTTGTTGAGCACGAGAAAGGCGGGAGAGGTGTTGAGCAGGAGGAAGGCAGGAGTGTTTTTGAGCAGAAGGAAGGCGGGAGTCTTGTTGAGCAGGAGGAAGGTGGGAGAGTTGATGAGCAGGAGGAAGGTGGGAGAGTTGTTGATCTGGAGGATGGTGGGAGAATTGTTGAGCAGGAGGAAGGTGGGAGCGTTGTTCAGAAGGAGGAACGTGGGAGACTTGTTAAGCAGGAGGAACGTGGGAGAATTGTTGAACAGGAGGAAGGTGGGAGAGTTGTTGAGCAGGAGGAAGGTGGGAGAGTTGTTGAGAAGGAGGAAGTTGGGAGAGTTGTTAAGCTGGAGGAAGGTGGGAGACTTCTTGAGCAGGAGGAAGGTGAGAGATTTGCTGAGCACCACGAACGTGGGAGAGTTGTTGAGCAGGAGGTAGGTGGGAGAGTTGTTGAGCAGGAGGTATTTGGGAGAGTTGTTGAGCAGGAGGAAGGTATCAGAGATGTTGAGCAGGAGGAAGGTGGGAGATTTGTTGAGCAGGAGGAAGGTGGGAGAGTTGTTGAGCACGAGGAAGGTGTGTGACTTGTTGAGCAGGAGGAAGGCGGGAGAGTTGTTGAGGAGGAGGAAGGGGGGAGTGTTGTTTAGCAGGAGGAAGCTGGGGGAGTTGATAAGCAGGAGGTTGGTGAAAGATAACTGAGCAGGAGGAAGGTGGGAGAGATGTTGAGCAGGAGGAAGGTGGGAGCATTGTTGAGCAGGAGAAAGGTGGGAGAGTTCATAACCTGGAGGAAGGTGGGAGAGTATTTCAGCAGGAGGAAGGTGGGAGAGTTGTTGAGCAGGAGGAAGGTGGGAGATTAGCGGAGCAGGAGGAATGTGGGAGACTTGTTCAGCAGGAGGAAGGGGGGAGAGTTTTAGAGCAGGAAGATGATGGGAGAGTTGGTGAGCAGGACGAACGATGGGAGAGTTGTTGAGCTGCAGGAAGGTGGGAGAATTGTTGAGCAGGAGGATGTTGGGAGATTTCTTGAGCAGGATAAAGGTGGAAGATTTGTTGAGCAGGGGGAAGGTGGGAGAGTTATTTAGCAGGAGGAAGGTGGGAGAGTTGTTGAGCAGGAGGAAGGTGGGAGAGTTGTTGAGCAGGAGGAAGGGGGGTGACCTGTTGAGCAGGAGGATGGTGGGAGACTTGTTGAGAAGGAGGAAGGTGGGAGAGTTGTTGAAAAGTAGGAAGGTGGGAGAGTTGTTGCGCAGGAGGAAGGTGGGAGAGTTGTTGAGCAGGAGGAAGGTGGGAGAGTTGTTGAGCAGGAGGAAGGTGGGAAAGTTGATATGCAGGAGGATGGTGGGAGAGAAGGTGAGCAGGAGGAAGGTGGGAGAGATGTAAAGCAGGAGGAAGGTGGGAGAATAGTTGAGCAGGAGGAAGGTTGGAGAATTGTTGAGCAGGAGGAATGTGGGAGAGTTGTTGAGCAAGAGAATGGGGGGACAGCTGTTGAGCAGGAGGAAGGCGGAAGAGTTGTTGAGCAGGAGGAAGGTGGGAGAGTTTCTGAGCAGCTGGAAGGTGGGAGAGTTGTTGAGCTGGAGGAAGTTGGGAGAGTTGTTGAGCAGGAGGAATGTGGGAGAGTTGTTGAGCAGCAGGAAGGTGGGAGAGTGGTTGAGCAGGAGGAAGGTGGGAGTGTTGTTGAGCAGGAGGAAAGTGGGAGAATTGTTGATTAGGAGGAAGTTGGGAGAGTTATTGAGCAGCAGGAATGTGGGAGAGTTGTTGAGCAGCAGGAAGGTGGGAGAGTGGTTGAGCAGGAGGAAGGTGGGAGTGTTGTTGAGCAGGAGGAAGGTGGAAGAGTTGTTGAGCAGGAGGAAGGTGGGAGAGTGTTGAGCAGGAGGAAGGTGGGAGAGTTGTTGAGCAGGAGGAAATTGTGAGAATTGTCGAGTAGGAGGAAGGTGGGAGAATTGTTGAGCAGGAGGAAGATGGCAGAGTTGTTGTGCTGGAGGAACGTGGGATAGTTGTTGAGCAGGAGGAAGGTGGGAGAGTTGTTGAGCTGGAGGAAGGTGGGAGAGTTGATGAGCAGGAGGAAAGTGGGAGAGTTGTTGAGCAGGAGGAAGGTGGGAGAGTTGTTGAGCAGGAGGAAGGTGGGAGAGTTGTTGAGCAGGAGGAATGTGGGAGAATAGTTGAGCAGGAGGAATGTGGGAGAATAGTTGAGCAGTAGGAAGGTGAGAGAATAGTTGAGCAGGAAGAAGGTGGGAGAGTTGTTGGGCAGGTTGAAGTAGGGAGAGTTGTTGAGCACGAGAAAGGCGGGAGAGGTGTTGAGCAGGAGGAAGGCAGGAGTGTTTTTGAGCAGAAGGAAGGCGGGAGTCTTGTTGAGCAGGAGGAAGGTGGGAGAGTTGATGAGCAGGAGGAAGGTGGGAGAGTTGTTGATCTGGAGGATGGTGGGAGAATTGTTGAGCAGGAGGAAGGAGGGAGCGTTGTTCAGAAGGAGGAACGTGGGAGACTTGTTAAGCAGGAGGAACGTGGGAGAATTGTTGAACAGGAGGAAGGTGGGAGAGTTGTTGAGCAGGAGGAAGGTGGGAGAGTTGTTGAGAAGGAGGAAGTTGGGAGAGTTGTTAAGCTGGAGGAAGGTGGGAGACTTCTTGAGCAGGAGGAAGGTGAGAGATTTGCTGAGCACCACGAACGTGGGAGAGTTGTTGAGCAGGAGGTAGGTGGGAGAGTTGTTGAGCAGGAGGTATTTGGGAGAGTTGTTGAGCAGGAGGAAGGTATCAGAGATGTTGAGCAGGAGGAAGGTGGGAGATTTGTTGAGCAGGAGGAAGGTGGGAGAGTTGTTGAGCACGAGGAAGGTGTGTGACTTGTTGAGCAGGAGGAAGGCGGGAGAGTTGTTGAGGAGGAGGAAGGGGGGAGTGTTGTTTAGCAGGAGGAAGCTGGGGGAGTTGATAAGCAGGAGGTTGGTGAAAGATAACTGAGCAGGAGGAAGGTGGGAGAGATGTTGAGCAGGAGGAAGGTGGGAGCATTGTTGAGCAGGAGAAAGGTGGGAGAGTTCATAACCTGGAGGAAGGTGGGAGAGTATTTCAGCAGGAGGAAGGTGGGAGAGTTGTTGAGCAGGAGGAAGGTGGGAGATTAGCGGAGCAGGAGGAATGTGGGAGACTTGTTCAGCAGGAGGAAGGGGGGAGAGTTTTAGAGCAGGAAGATGATGGGAGAGTTGGTGAGCAGGACGAACGATGGGAGAGTTGTTGAGCTGCAGGAAGGTGGGAGAATTGTTGAGCAGGAGGATGTTGGGAGATTTCTTGAGCAGGATAAAGGTGGAAGATTTGTTGAGCAGGGGGAAGGTGGGAGAGTTATTTAGCAGGAGGAAGGTGGGAGAGTTGTTGAGCAGGAGGAAGGTGGGAGAGTTGTTGAGCAGGAGGAAGGGGGGTGACCTGTTGAGCAGGAGGATGGTGGGAGACTTGTTGAGAAGGAGGAAGGTGGGAGAGTTGTTGAAAAGTAGGAAGGTGGGAGAGTTGTTGCGCAGGAGGAAGGTGGGAGAGTTGTTGAGCAGGGGGAAGGTTGGAGAATTGTTGAGCAGGAGGATGGTGGGAGAATAGCTGAGCAGGAGGAAGGTGTGAGAGTTGTTGAGAAGGAGGAAGGTGGGAGAATTGTTGAGCAGGAGGAAGATGGAAGAGTTGTTGAGCTGGAGGAACGTGGGAGAGTTGTTGAGCAGGAGGAAGGTGGGAGAGTTGTTGAGCAGGAGGAAGGTGGGAAAGTTGATATGCAGGAGGATGGTGGGAGAGAAGGTGAGCAGGAGGAAGGTGGGAGAGATGTAAAGCAGGAGGAAGGTGGGAGAATAGTTGAGCAGGAGGAAGGTTGGAGAATTGTTGAGCAGGAGGAATGTGGGAGAGTTGTTGAGCAAGAGAATGGCGGGACAGCTGTTGAGCAGGAGGAAGGCGGGAGAGTTGTTGAGCAGGAGGAAGGTGGGAGAGTTTCTGAGCAGCTGGAAGGTGGGAGAGTTGTTGAGCTGGAGGAAGTTGGGAGAGTTGTTGAGCAGGAGGAATGTGGGAGAGTTGTTGAGCAGCAGGAAGGTGGGAGAGTGGTTGAGCAGGAGGAAGGTGGGAGTGTTGTTGAGCAGGAGGAAAGTGGGAGAATTGTTGATTAGGAGGAAGTTGGGAGAGTTATTGAGCAGCAGGAATGTGGGAGAGTTGTTGAGCAGCAGGAAGGTGGGAGAGTGGTTGAGCAGGAGGAAGGTGGGAGTGTTGTTGAGCAGGAGGAAGGTGGAAGAGTTGTTGAGCAGGAGGAAGGTGGGAGAGTGTTGAGCAGGAGGAAGGTGGGAGAGTTGCTGAGCAGGAGGAAATTGTGAGAATTGTCGAGTAGGAGGAAGTTGGGAGAGTTGTTGGGCAGCAGGAAGGTGGGAGAGTTGTTGAGCAGGAGGAGGTTGGGAGAGTTGTTCAGCAGGCGGAAGGTGGGAGTGTTGTGGAGCAGGAGGAAGGTGGAAGAGTTGTTGAGCAGGATGAAGGTGGGATAGTGTTGATCAGGACGAAAATGGGGGAATTGTTTAGCAGGAGGAAGGAGGGAGAGTTGTTGAGCAGGAGGAAGGTGGTAGAGTTGTTTAGCAGGAGCAAGGTGGGAGAGTTGTTGAGCACGAGGAAGGTGGGAGAGTTGTTGAGCAGGAGGAAGGTGGGAGAGTTGTTGAGCAAGAGGAAGGTGGGAGAGCTGTTGAGCAGGTGGAAGGTGGGGAGTTGTTGAGCTGGAGGAAGGTGGAAGATTTGTTGAGCAGGAAGAAGGTGGGAGAGTGTTGAGCAGGAGGAAGGTGGGATAGTTGTTGAGCAGTAGGATGGTTGGAGAGTTGTTGAGCAGGAAGAACGTGGGATAGTTGTTGAACCGGAGGAAGGTGGGAGAGTTGTTGAGGAGGATGAAAGTGGTAGAGTTGTTGAGAAGGCGGAAGTTGGAAGAGTTGGTAAGCTGGAGGAAGGTGGGAGAATAGTTGAGCAGGATGAAGGTGGGAGTGTGGTTGAGCTGGAGGAAGGTGGGAGTGTTGTTGAGCTGGAGGAAGGTGAGAGAGTTGTTGAGCAGGAGGAAGTTGGGAGAGTTTCTGAGCAGGAGGAAGGTGGGATAGTTGTTGAGCAGGAGGAAGGTGGGAGAATTGTTCAGCAGGAGGATGGTGGGAAAATAGCTGAGCAGGAGGAAGGTGGGTTAGTTGTCCTGCAGGAGGAAGGTGGGAGAGTTGTTCTGCATGAGGAAGGTGGGAGAGTTATTGAGTAGGAGGATGGTGGGTGAGTTGTTGAGCAGGAGGCAGGTGGGAGAGTTGTTGAGCAGGCGTAAGGTGGGCGAGTTGTTGAGCAGGCGTAAGGCGGGCGAGTTGTTGAGCAGTCGTAAGTTGGGCGAGTTGTTGAGCAGGCGTAAGGTGGGAGAGTTGTTGAGCAGGCGTCAGGTGGGTAGTTGTTGAGCAGGAGGAAGGTGGGAGATTGGTTGACCAGGAGGAAGGTGGGAGAGTATTTAAGCAGGAGGAAGGTGGGTGAGTTGTTGAGGATGAGGAATTTGGGACAGTTGAGCAGGTGTAACGTGGGAGAGGTGTTGAGCTTGCGTAAGGTTGGCGTGTTGTTTATCAGGCGTAAGGTGGGAGAGTTGTTGAGCAAGAGGAAGGTGTGAGAGTAATTTAGCAGGAGGAAGCCTGGAAAGTTGATAAGCAGGAGGATGGTGGGAGAGTAGCTGAGCAGGAAGAAGGTGCGAGAGTTGTTGAGCAGGAGGAAGGTGGGAGAATTGTTGAGCAGGAGGATGGTGGGAGAGTTGTTGAGCAGGAGGAAGGTGGGTGGGTTGTTGAGCAGGAGGAAGGTGGGAGAATTGTTGAGCAAGTGGAAGGTGGGAGAGTGTTTGAGCTTGTGGAAGGTGTGAGAGTATTTGAGCAGGTGGAACGTGGAACAATTGTTGAGCAGGAGGAAGGTGGGTTAGTTGTCGTGCAGGAGGAAGGTGGGAGAGTTGTTCTGCATGAGGAAGGTGGGAGAGTTATTGAGTAGGAGGATGGTGGGTGAGTTGTTGAGCAGGAGGCAGGTGGGAGAGTTGTTGAGCAGGCGTAAGGTGGGCGAGTTGTTGAGCAGGCGTAAGGTGGGCGAGTTGTTGTGCAGTCGTAAGGTGGGCGAGTTGTTGAGCAGGCGTAAGGTGGGAGAGTTGTTGAGCAGGCGTCAGGTGGGTAGTTGTTGAGCAGGAGGAAGGTGGGAGATTGGTTGACCAGGAGGAAGGTGGGAGAGTATTTAAGCAGGAGGAAGGTGGGTGAGTTGTTGAGGATGAGGAATTTGGGACAGTTGAGCAGGCGTAACGTGGGAGAGGTGTTGAGCTTGCGTAAGGTTGGCGTGTTGTTGATCAGGCGTAAGGTGGGAGAGTTGTTGAGCAAGAGGAAGTTGTGAGAGTTGTTTAGCAGGAGAAGCCTGGAAAGTTGATAAGCAGGAGGATGGTGGGAGAGTTGTTGAGCAGGAGGAAGGTGGGAGAGTTGTTGAGCAGGAGGAAGGTGGGAGAATTGTTGAGCAGGAGGATGGTGGGAGAATAGCTGAGCAGGAGGAAGGTGGGAGATTTGTTGAGCAGGAGGAAGGTGGGAGAGTTGTTGAGCAGGAGGAAGGTGGGAGAATTGTTGAGCAGGAGGAAGGTGGGAGAGTTGTTGAGCAGGAGGAAGGTGGGAGAATTGTTGAGCAGGAGGATGGTGGGAGAATAGCTGAGCAGGAGGAAGGTGGGAGAGTTGTTGAGCAGGAGGAAGGTGGGAGAGTTGTTGAGCAGGAGGAAGGTGGGAGAGTTGTTGAGCAGGAGGAAGGTGGAAGAGTTGTTGAGCAGGAGGAAGGTGGGAGAATTGTTGAGCCAGAGGAAGATGGCAGAGTTGTTGAGCAGGAGGAACGTGGGATAGTTGTTGAGCAGGAGGAAGGTGGGAGAATTGTTCAGCAGGAGGATGGTGGGAGAGTGGTTGAGCAGGAGGAAGGTGGGAGAATTGTTGAGCAGGAGGAAGATGGCAGAGTTGTTGTGCTGGAGGAACGTGGGATAGTTGTTGAGCAGGAGGAAGGTGGGAGAGTTGTTGAGCAGGAGGAAGGTGGGAGAGTTGATGAGCAGGAGGAAAGTGGGAGAGTTGTTGAGCAGGAGGAAGGTGGGAGAGTTGTTGAGCAGGAGGAAGGTGGGAGAGTTGTTGAGCAGGAGGAATGTGGGAGAATAGTTGAGCAGGAGGAATGTGGGAGAATAGTTGAGCAGTAGGAAGGTGGGAGAGTTGTTGAGCAGAAGGAATGTGGGAGAATAGTTGAGCAGGAAGAAGGTGGGAGAGTTGTTGAGCAGGTTGAAGTAGGGAGAGTTGTTGAGCAAGAGAAAGGCGGGAGAGGTGTTGAGCAGGAGGAAGGCAGGAGTGTTTTTGAGCAGAAGGAAGGCGGGAGTCTTGTTGAGCAGGAGGAAGGTGGGAGAGTTGATGAGCAGGAGGAAGGTGGGAGAGTTGTTGATCTGGAGGATGGTGGGAGAATTGTTGAGCAGGAGGAAGGTGGGAGCGTTGTTCAGAAGGAGGAACGTGGGAGACTTGTTAAGCAGGAGGAATGTGGGAGAATTGTTGAACAGGAGGAAGGTGGGAGAGTTGTTGAGCAGGAGGAAGGTGGGAGAGTTGTTGAGAAGGAGGAAGTTGGGAGAGTTGTTAAGCTGGAGGAAGGTGGGAGACTTCTTGAGCAGGAGGAAGGTGAGAGATTTGCTGAGCACCACGAACGTGGGAGAGTTGTTGAGCAGGAGGTAGGTGGGAGAGTTGTTGAGCAGGAGGTATTTGGGAGAGTTGTTGAGCAGGAGGAAGGTATCAGAGATGTTGAGCAGGAGGAAGGTGGGAGATTTGTTGAGCAGGAGGAAGGTGGGAGAGTTGTTGAGCACGAGGAAGGTGTGTGAATGTTGAGCAGGAGGAAGGGGGGAGTGTTGTTTAGCAGGAGGAAGCTGGGGGTGTTGATAAGCAGGAGGTTGGTGAAAGATAACTGAGCAGGAGGAAGGTGGGAGAGATGTTGAGCAGGAGGAAGGTGGGAGCATTGTTGAGCAGGAGAAAGGTGGGAGAGTTGTTGAGCAAGAGGAAGGTGGGAGAATTGTTGAGCAAGAGGAAGTTGGGAGTGTTGTTGAGCAGGTTGAAGTAGGGAGAGTTGTTGAGCAGGAGAAAGGTGGGAGAGATGTTGAGCAGGAGGAATGTAGGACAGTTCTTTAGTTGGAGGAAGGTGGGTGAGTTGTTGAGCAGAAGGAAGGTGGGAGAGTTTTTGAGCAGGAAAGAGGTGGGAGAGTTGTTTAGCAGGAGGAAGGTGGGTGAGTTGTTGAGTAGGAGGAAGGTCGGTGAGTTGTTGAGCAGGAGGAAGGTGGGAGAGTTGTTGAGCAGGAGGAAGGTGGGAGAGTTGTTGAGCAGGAGGAAGGTGGGAGAGTTGTTGAGCAGGAGGAAGGTGGGAGAGTTGTTAAGCAGGAGGAAGGTGGGAGAGCTCCTGAGAAGGAGGAAGGTGGGAGATTTGCTGAGCAGGAAAAAGGTGGGAGAGTTGTTGAGCAGGGAGAAGGTGGGAGAATTGTTGAGTAAGAAGATGGTGGGAGAGTTGTTCAGCAGGATGAAGGTGGGAGAGTTGATGAGCAGGAGGAAAGTGGGAGAGTGGTTGAGCAGGAGTAAGGTGGGAGAATTGTTGAGTAGCAGGAAGGTGGGAGAGTTGTTGAGCAGAAGGAAGATTGGTGAGATGTTGAGCAGAATGAAGGTGGGAGAGTTGTTGAGCAGGCTGAAGTTGGGAGAGATGTTCAGCTGGATGAAGGTGGGAGAGTTCTTCAGCTGGATGAAGGTGGGAGAATTGTTGAGCAGGAGCCTGTTGGAAGAGTTGTTGAGCAGGAGGAAGGTGCGAGAGTTGTTGAGCAGGAGGAAGGTGGGAGAGTTGTTGAGCTGGAGGAAGGTGGGAGAGTTGTTGAGCTGGAGGAAGGTGGGAGATTTGTTGAGAAGGAGGAAGGTGGGAGATTTGTTGAGCAGGAGGAAGGTTGGAGAGTTGTTGAGCAGGAGGAACGTGGGAGAGTTGTTGAGCAGGAGCAAATTGGGAGAGTTGTTAAGCAGGAGGAAGTTGGGAGTGTTGTTTAGCTGGAGGAAGGTGGGAGAGTTGTTGAGCAGGAGGAAGTTGGGAGAGTTCTTGAGCTGGAGGAAGATGGGAGAGGTGTTGAGCAGGTGGATATTGGGAGATTTGTTAAGCTGGAGCAAGGTGGTGAGTTGTTGAGCAGGAGCAAGGCGGGAGAGTCGTCGCGCAAGAGGAATGTTGTGAAGTTGTTAAGCAGGAGGAAGGTTGGAGAGTTGTTGAGCAGGAGGAAGGAGGGAGAGTTGTTGAGCAGGATGAAGGTTGGAGAGTGGTTGAGCAGGAGGAAGGCAGGAGAGTATTTAAGCAGGAGGAAGGTGGGTGAGTTGTTGAGCAGGAGGAAGGTGGGACAGTTGAGCAGGCGTAAGGTGGGAGAGTTGTTGAGCTGGCGTAAGGTGGGCGAGCTGTTGATCAGGCGTAAGGTGTGAGAATTGTTGAGCAGGAGGAAGGTGGGAGAGTTGTTTAGTAGGAGGAAGCTGGGAGAGTTGATAAGCAGGAGGATGGTGGGAGTGTAGCTGAGCACGAGGTAGGTGGGAGAGTTGTTGAGCAGGAGTTAGGTGGGAGAGTTGTTGAGCAGGAGGAAGGTGGGAGAGCTCCTGAGAAGGAGGAAGGTGGGAGAGCTCCTGAGAAGGAGGAAGGTGGGAGATTTGCTGAGCAGGAAAAAGGTGGGAGAGTTGTTGAGCAGGGAGAAGGTGGGAGAATTGTTGAGAAAGAAGAAGGTGGGAGAGTTGATGAGCAGGAGGAAAGTGGGAGAGTTGTTGAGCAGGAGGAAGGTGGGAGAATTGTTGCGTAGGAGGAAGGTGGGTGAGTTGCTGAGCAGGAGGAAGGTGGGAGAGTTGTTGAGCAGGAGGAATTTGGGAGAGTTGTTGAGCAGAAGGAAGATTGGCGAGTTGTTGAGCAGAAGGAAGGTTGGGGAGTTGTTGAGCTGGAGGAAGGTGGGTGAATTGTTGAGCACGAGGAAAGTGGGAGAGTTGTTAAGCAGGAGGAAGTTGGGAGCGTTGCTAAGCTGGAGGAAGGTGGGAGAGTTGTTGGGGAGGAGGAAGGTGGGAGAGTTGTTGAGCAGGAGGAAGTTGGGAGAGATGTTCAGCTGGATGAAGGTGGGAGAGTTCTTCAGCTGGATGAAGGTGGGAGAATTGTTGAGCAGGAGCCTGTTGGAAGACTTTTTGAGCAGGAGGAAGGTGCGAGAGTTGTTGAGCTGGAGGAAGGTGGGAGAGTTGTTGAGCTGGAGGAAGGTGGGAGAGTTGTTGAGCTGGAGGAAGGTGGGAGAGTTGTTGAGCAGGTGGATGGTGGGACTGTTGTTGAGCAGGAGTAAGGTGGGAGTGCTGTTGTGCAGGAGCAAGGAGGGACTGCTGTTGAGCAGGAGGAAGGTGGGAAATTTGTTGAGAAGGAGGAAGGTGGGAGATTTGTTGAGCAGGAGGAAGGTTGGAGAGTTGTTGAGCAGGAGGAAGGTGGGAGAGTTGTTGAGCAGGAGCAAAGTGGGAGTGTTGTTAAGCAGGAGGAAGTTGGGAGTGTTGTTAAGCTGGAGGAAGGTGGGAGAGTTGTTGAACAGTAGGAAGGTGAGAGAGTTGTTGAGCAGGAGGAAGTTGGGAGAGTTCTTGAGCTGGAGGAAGATGGGAGAGGTGTTGAGCAGGTGGATATTGGGAGATTTGTTAAGCTGCAGTAAGGTGGGTGAGTTGTTGAGCAGGAGGAAGGCGGGAGAGTTGTTGAGCAGGATGAAGGTTGGAGAGTATTTAAGCAGGAGGAAGGTGGGTGAGTTGTTGAGCAGGAGGAAGGTGGGACAGTTGAGCAGGCGTAAGGTGGGAGAGTTGTTGAGCTGGCGTAAGGTGGGCGAGTTGTTGATCAGGCGTAAGGTGGGAGAATTGTTGAGCAGGAGGAAGGTGGGAGAGTTGTTTAGTAGGAGGAAGCTGGGTGTGTTGATAAGCAGGAGGATGGTGGGAGTGTAGCTGAGCACGAGGTAGGTGGGAGAGTTGTTGAACACGAGAAAGGTGGGAGAATAGCTGAGCAGGATGAAGGTGGGAGAGTTGTTGAGCAGGAGGAAGGTGGGAGAGTTGTTGAGCAGGAGGAAGGTGGGAGAGTCGATGAGCAGGAGGAAGGCGGGAGAGTTGTTGATCTGGAGGATGGTGGGAGACTTGTTGAGCATGAGGAAGGTGGGAGCGTTTTTGAGCAGGAGGAAGGTGGGAGAGTTGTTGAGCAGGAGGAAGGTGGGAGAGTTGTTGAGCAGGAGGTAGGTGGGAGAGTTGCTGAGCAGGAGGAAGGTGGGAGATTTGTTGAGCAGCAGGAAGTTTGGAGAGTTGATGAGCAGGAGGAAGTTGGGAGAGTTGTCGAGCAGGAGGAAGGTGGGAGTGTTGTCGAGCTCGAGGAAGGTGGGAGAGTTGTTGAGTAGGAGGAAGGTGGGAGAATTGTTGAGCAGGAGGAAGGTTGGAGAGTTTTTGAGCAGGAGGAAGGTGGGAGATTTGCTCAGCAGGAGGAAGGAGGGAGAGTTGTTGAGCAGGAGGAAGGTGGGAGCCCTGTTGAGCAGGAGGAAGATGGGAGAGATTTTGAGCAGGAGGAAGGTGGGAGAGTTGTCGAGCAGGAGGAAGGTGGGAGAGATTTTGAGCAGGAGGAAGGTGGGAGAGTTGTTGAGCAGGAGGAAGGTGGGAGAGTTGTTGAGCAGGAGGAAGGGGGTAGTGTTGTTTAGCAGGAGGAAGCTGGGAGAGTTGATAAGCAGGAGGTTGGTGGGAGAATAACTGAGCAGGAGGAAGGTGGGAGAGTTGTTGAGCAGGAGGAATGTGGGAGACTTGTTGAGTAGGAGGAAGGTGGGAGAGTAGCTGAGCAGGAGGAAGGTGGGGGAGTTGTTGAGCGAGAGGAATGTCGTAGAATTATTGAGTAGGACGAAGGTGGGAGAGTTGCTGAGCAGGTTGAAGTTGGGAGAGTTGTTGAGCAGAAGGAAGGTGGGAGAGTTGTTGAGCAGGAAAGAGGTTGGAGAGATGTTGAGCAGGACGAAGTTGTGAGAGTTGATGAGCAGGAGGAAGGTGGGAGAGTTGATGAGCAGGAGGAAGGTGGGAGAGTTGTTGAGCAGGAGGAAGGTGGGAGAGTTGATGAGCAGGAGGAAAGTGTGAGAGTGGTTGAGCAGGAGGAAGGTGGGAGAATTGTTGAGCAGGAGGAATGTGGGTCAGTTCTTGAGTAGGAGGAAGGTGGGAGAGTTGTTGAGCTGGAGGAAGGCGGGAGAGTTGTTGAGCAGATGGAAGGTGGGAGAGTCATTGAGCAGGAGGAAGGCGGGAGAGTTGTTGAGCAGTTTGAAGTAGGGAGAGTTGTTGAGCAGGACAAAGGTGGGTGAGATGTTGAGCAGGAGGAATGTAGGTCAGTTCCTTAGTTGGAGGGAGGTGGGAGAGTTGTTAAGCAGGAGGAAGGCGGGAGTGTTGTTGAGCAGGAGGAATGTTGGAGACTTGTTGAGTAGGAGGAAGGTGGGAGAGTTGTTGAGCAGGAGGAAGGTGGTAGGATTGTTGAGCAGGAGGAAGGTGGGAGAATAGCCTAGCAGGAGGATGGTGGCAAAGAAGCTGAGCAGGAGGACGGTGGGAGAGTTGTTGAGCGAGAGGAATGTCGTAGATTTGTTGAGTAGGACGAAGGTGGGAGAGTTGCTGAGAAGGAGGTATGTGGGAGAGTAGTTGAGCGAGAGGTATGTCGTAGAATTGTTGAGTAGGACGAAGGTGGGAGAGTTGCTGAGCAGGTTGAATTTGGGAGAGTTGTTGAGCAGAAGGAAGGTGGGAGAGTTGTTGAGCAGGAAAGAGGTTGGAGAGCTGTTGAGCAGGAGGAAGGTGAGTGAATTGTTGAGTAGGAGGAAGGTCGGTGAGTTGATGAGCAGGAGGTAGGTGGGAGAGTTGTTGAGCAGGAGGAAGGTGGGAGTGTTGTTGAGCAGGAGGAAGGTGGGAGTGTTGTTGAGCAGGAGGAAGGTGGGAGAGTTGTTGAGCAGGAGGAAAGTGTGAGAGTGTTTGAGCAGGAGGAAGGTGGGAGAATTGTTGAGCAGGAGGAAGTTGGGATTGTGGTTGAGCAGGAGGAACGTAGGAGAGTTGTTGAGCAGGTTGAAGGTGGGAGAGTTGTTGAGCAGGAGGAAGGTGGGAGAGTTGTTGAGCAGGAGGAAGGCGGGTGTGTTGTTGAGCAGGACGAAGGCGGGAGAGTGATTGAGCAGGAGGAAGGTGGGAGAGTTGTTGAGCAGGAGGAAGGCGGGAGAGTTGTTGAGCAGGAGGAAAGTGGGAGAGTTGTTGAGCAAGAGGAAGGTTGGAGAGTTGTTGAGCAGGCGGAAGGTGGGAGAGTTGTTGAGCAGGAGGAAGGTGGGAGAGTTGTTGAGCAGGAGGAAGGCCATGGAGCTGTTGAGCAAGATAAAGGTGGGCGAGTTGTTGTGCAGGATGAAGGCGGGCGAATTGTTGAGCAGGAGGAAGGTGGGAGAGTCGTTGAGCAGGAGGAAGGTGGGAGAGTTGTTGAGCAGGAGGAAGGTGGGAGAGTTGTTGAGCAGGAGGAAGGTGGGAGAGTTGTTGAGCAGGAGGAAGGTGGGAGAGTTGTTGAGCAGGAGGAAGGTAGGAGAGTTGTTGAGCAGGAGGAAGGTGGGAGTGTTGTTAAGAAGGAGGACGTTTGAGAGTTGTTCAGCTGGAGGAAGGTGCGAGAGTTGTTCAGGTGTAGGAAGGTGGGAGAGTTGTTCAGCTGGAGGAATGTTGGAGAGTTGTTGAGCAGGAGGAAGTTGGGAGAGTTGTTGAGCAGGAGGAAGGTTGGAGAGCTGTTGAGCAGGAGGAAGGTTGGAGAGTTGTTGAGCAGGAGGAAGGTGGGACTGTTGTTGAGCAGGAGAAAGGTGTGAGTGTTGTTGAGCAGGTGGAAGGTGGGAGTGTTGTTGAGCAGGAGGAAGGTGGGAGAGTTCTTGAGCAGCAGGAAGGTGTGAGAGTTGTTGAGCAGGGGGAAAGTGGGAGAGTTGTTGAGCAGGAGGAAGTTGGGAGAGTTGATGAGCAGGAGGAAAGTGTGAGAGTGGTTGAGCAGGAGGAAGGTGGGAGAATTGTTGAGCAGGAGGAAGTTGGGATTGTGGTTGAGCAGGAGGAACGTAGGAGAGTTGTTGAGCAGGTTGAAGGTGGGAGAGTTGTTGAGCAGGAGGAAGGTGGGAGTGTTGTTGAGAAGGAGGATGTTTGAGAGTTGTTCAGCTGGAGGAAGGTGCGAGAGCTGTTCAGGTGTAGGAAGGTGGGAGAGTTGTTCAGCATGGAGGAATGTTGGAGAGTTGTTGAGCAGGAGGAAGGTGGGGCTGTTGTTGAGCAGGAGAAAGGTGTGAGTGTTGTTGAGCAGGTGGAAGGTGGGAGTGTTGTTGAGCAGGAGGAAGGTGGGAGAGTTGTTCAGCTGGAGGAATGTTGGAGAGTTGTTGAGCAGGAGGAAGTTGGGAGAGTTGTTGAGCAGGAGGAAGGTTGGAGAGCTGTTGAGCAGGAGGAAGGTTGGAGAGTTGTTGAGTAGGAGGAAGGTGGGAGAATTGTTGAGCAGGAGGAAGGTGGGAGAGTTTTTGAGCACGAGGAAGGTGGGAGAGTTGTTAAGAAGGAGGAAGGTGGGAGACCTGTTGAGCAGGAGGAAGTTGGGGGGTTTAATGAGCAGGAGGATGGTGGGAGAGTTGTTGAGCAGGAGGAAGGTGGGTTAGTTAATGAGCAGGAGGGAGGAGGGAGAGTTGTTGAGCAGGAGGAAGGTGGGAGATTTGCAGAGCAGGAGAAAGGTAGGAGAGTTTTAAGATGGAGGAAGGTGGGAGAGTTGTTGCACAAGAGGAAGCTGGAGATTTGCTGAGCAGGAGGAAGGTGGGAGAGTTGTTGAGCAGGAGGAAGGTGGGAGAGTTGTTGAGCAGGAGGAAGGTGGGAGAGTTGTTGAGCAGGAGGAAGGTGGGAGAGTTGTTGAGCGAGAGATATGTCGTAGAATTGTTGAGTAGGACGAAGCTGGGAGAGTTGCTGAGCAGGTTGAAGTTGGGAGAGTTGTTGAGCAGAAGGAATGTGGGAGAGTTGTTGAGCAGGAAAGAGGTTGGAGAGATGTTGAGCAGGAGGAAGGTGAGTGAGTTGTTGGGTAGGAGGAAGGTCGGTGAGTTGATGAGCAGGAGGAAGGTGGGAGAGTTGATGAGCAGGAGGAAGGTGGGAGAGTTGTTGAGCAGGGGGAAAGTGGGAGAGCTGTTCAGGTGTAGGAAGGTGGGAGAGTTGTTCAGCTGGAGGAATGTTGGAGAGTTGTTGAGCAGGAGGAAGTTGGGAGAGTTGTTGAGCAGGAGGAAGGTTGGAGAGCTGTTGAGCAGGAGGAAGGTTGGAGAGTTGTTGAGCAGGAGGAAGGTGGGACTGTTGTTGAGCAGGAGAAAGGTGTGAGTGTTGTTGAGCAGGTGGAAGGTGGGAGTGTTGTTGAGCAGGAGGAAGGTGGGAGAGTTATTGAGCAGCAGGGAGTTGGGAGAGTTGTTGAGCAGCTGGAAGGTGGGAGCATTTTTGAGCAGGAGGAAGGTGGGAGAGTTGTTGAGCAGGAGGAAGGTGGGAGAGTTGTTGAGCAGGAGGTAGGTGGGAGAGTTGATGAGAAGGAGGAAGGTGGGAGATTTGTTGAGCAGCAGGAAGTTTAGAGAGTTGATGAGCAGGAGGAAGTTGGGAGAGGTGTCGAGCAGGAGGAAGGTGGGAGTGTTGTCGAGCTCGAGGAAGGTGGGAGAGTTGTTGAGTAGGAGGAAGGTGGGAGAATTGTTGAGCAGGAGGAAGGTTGGAGAGTTTTTGAGCAGGAGGAAGGTGGGAGATTTGCTCAGCAGGAGGAAGGAGGGAGAGTTGTTGAGCAGGAGGAAGGTGGGAGCCCTGTTGAGCAGGATGAAGATGGGAGAGATTTTGAGCAGGAGGAAGGTGGGAGAGTTGTTGAGCAGGATGATGGTGGGAGAGATTTTGAGCAGGAGGAAGGTGGGAGAGTTGTTGAGCAGGAGGAAGGTGGGAGAGTTGTTGAGCAGGAGGAAGGGGGTAGTGTTGTTTAGCAGGAGGAAGCTGGGAGAGTTGATAAGCAGGAGGTTGGTGGGAGAATAACTGAGCAGGAGGAAGGTGGGAGAGATGTTGAACAGGAGGAAGGTGGGAGAGTTGTTGATAAGGAGTAAGGTGGGAGTGTTGTTGAGCAGGTTGTAGTAGGGAGAGTTGTTGAGCAGGAGGAATGTGGGAGACTTGTTGAGTAGGAGGAAGGTGGGAGAGTAGCTGAGCAGGAGGAAGGTGGGAGAGTTGTTGAGCGAGAGGAATGTCGTAGAATTATTGAGTAGGACGAAGGTGGGAGAGTTGCTGAGCAGGTTGAAGTTGGGAGAGTTGTTGAGCAGAAGGAAGGTGGGAGAGTTGTTGAGCAGGAAAGAGGTTGGAGAGATGTTGAGCAGGACGAAGTTCTGAGAGTTGATGAGCAGGAGGAAGGTGGGAGAGTTGATGAGCAGGAGGAAGGTGGGAGAGTTGTTGAGCAGGAGAAAGGTGGGAGAGTTGATGAGCAGGAGGAAAGTGTGAGAGTGGTTGAGCAGGAGGAAGGTGGGAGAATTGTTGAGCAGGAGGAATGTGGGTCAGTTCTTGAGTAGGAGGAAGGTGGGAGAGTTGTTGAGCTGGAGGAAGGCGGGAGAGTTGTTGAGCAGATGGAAGGTGGGAGAGTCATTGAGCAGGAGGAAGGCGGGAGAGTTGTTGAGCAGGTTGAAGTAGGGAGAGTTGTTGAGCAGGACAAAGGTGGGTGAGATGTTGAGCAGGAGGAATGTAGGTCAGTTCCTTAGTTGGAGGAAGGTGGGAGAGTTGTTAAGCAGGAGGAAGGCGGGAGTGTTGTTGAGCAGGAGGAATGTTGGAGACTTGTTGAGTAGGAGGAAGGTGGGAGAGTTGTTGAGCAGGAGGAAGGTGGTAGGATTGTTGAGCAGGAGGAATGTGGGAGAATAGCCTAGCAGGAGGATGGTGGCAAAGAAGCTGAGCAGGAGGACGGTGGGAGAGTTGTTGAGCGAGAGGAATGTCGTAGATTTGTTGAGTAGGACGAAGGTGGGAGAGTTGCTGAGAAGGAGGTATGTGGGAGAGTAGTTGAGCGAGAGGTATGTCGTAGAATTGTTGAGTAGGACGAAGGTGGGAGAGTTGCTGAGCAGGTTGAAGTTGGGAGAGTTGTTGAGCAGAAGGAAGGTGGGAGAGTTGTTGAGCAGGAAAGAGGTTGGAGAGCTGTTGAGCAGGTGGAAGGTGAGTGAACTGTTGAGTAGGAGGAAGGTCGGTGAGTTGATGAGCAGGAGGTAGGTGGGAGAGTTGTTGAGCAGGAGGAAGGTGGGAGTGTTGTTGAGCAGGAGGAAGGTGGGAGTGTTGTTGAGCAGGAGGAAGGTGGGAGAGTTGTTGAGCAGGAGGAAAGTGTGAGAGTGTTTGAGCAGGAGGAAGGTGGGAGAATTGTTGAGCAGGAGGAAGTTGGGATTGTGGTTGAGCAGGAGGAAGGTGGGAGAGTTGTTGAGCAGGAGGAAGGCGGGTGTGTTGTTGAGCAGGACGAAGGCGGGAGAGTGATTGAGCAGGAGGAAGGTGGGAGAGTTGTTGAGCAGGAGGAAGGCGGGTGTGTTGTTGAGCAGGACGAAGGCGGGAGAGTGATTGAGCAGGAGGAAGGTGGGAGAGTTGTTGAGCAGGAGGAAGGCGGGAGAGTTGTTGAGCAGGAGGAAAGTGGGAGAGTTGTTGAGCAAGAGGAAGGTTGGAGAGTTGTTGAGCAGGCGGAAGGTGGGAGAGTTGTTGAGCAGGAGGAAGGTGGGAGAGTTGTTGAGCAGGAGGAAGGCCATGGAGCTGTTGAGCAGGATAAAGGTGGGCGAGTTGTTGTGCAGGATGAAGGCGGGCGAGTTGTTGAGCAGGAGGAAGGTGGGAGAGTCGTTGAGCAGGAGGAAGGTGGGAGAGTTGTTGAGCAGGAGGAAGGTGGGAGAGTTGTTGAGCAGGAGGAAGGTGGGAGAGTTGTTGAGCAGGAGGAAGGTGGGAGAGTTGTTGAGCAGGAGGAAGGTGGGAGAGTTGTTGAGCAGGAGGAAGGTGGGAGTGTTGTTAAGAAGGAGGACGTTTGAGAGTTGTTCAGCTGGAGGAAGGTGCGAGAGTTGTTCAGGTGTAGGAAGGTGGGAGAGTTGTTGAGCAGGAGGAATGTTGGAGACTTGTTGAGTAGGAGGAAGGTGGGAGAGTTGTTGAGCAGGAGGAAGGTGGTAGGATTGTTGAGCAGGAGGAATGTGGGAGAATAGCCTAGCAGGAGGATGGTGGCAAAGAAGCTGAGCAGGAGGACGGTGGGAGAGTTGTTGAGCGAGAGGAATGTCGTAGATTTGTTGAGTAGGACGAAGGTGGGAGAGTTGCTGAGAAGGAGGTATGTGGGAGAGTAGTTGAGCGAGAGGTATGTCGTAGAATTGTTGAGTAGGACGAAGGTGGGAGAGTTGCTGAGCAGGTTGAAGTTGGGAGAGTTGTTGAGCAGAAGGAAGGTGGGAGAGTTGTTGAGCAGGAAAGAGGTTGGAGAGCTGTTGAGCAGGTGGAAGGTGAGTGAACTGTTGAGTAGGAGGAAGGTCGGTGAGTTGATGAGCAGGAGGTAGGTGGGAGAGTTGTTGAGCAGGAGGAAGGTGGGAGTGTTGTTGAGCAGGAGGAAGGTGGGAGTGTTGTTGAGCAGGAGGAAGGTGGGAGAGTTGTTGAGCAGGAGGAAAGTGTGAGAGTGTTTGAGCAGGAGGAAGGTGGGAGAATTGTTGAGCAGGAGGAAGTTGGGATTGTGGTTGAGCAGGAGGAAGGTGGGAGAGTTGTTGAGCAGGAGGAAGGCGGGTGTGTTGTTGAGCAGGACGAAGGCGGGAGAGTGATTGAGCAGGAGGAAGGTGGGAGAGTTGTTGAGCAGGAGGAAGGCGGGTGTGTTGTTGAGCAGGACGAAGGCGGGAGAGTGATTGAGCAGGAGGAAGGTGGGAGAGTTGTTGAGCAGGAGGAAGGCGGGAGAGTTGTTGAGCAGGAGGAAAGTGGGAGAGTTGTTGAGCAAGAGGAAGGTTGGAGAGTTGTTGAGCAGGCGGAAGGTGGGAGAGTTGTTGAGCAGGAGGAAGGTGGGAGAGTTGTTGAGCAGGAGGAAGGCCATGGAGCTGTTGAGCAGGATAAAGGTGGGCGAGTTGTTGTGCAGGATGAAGGCGGGCGAGTTGTTGAGCAGGAGGAAGGTGGGAGAGTCGTTGAGCAGGAGGAAGGTGGGAGAGTTGTTGAGCAGGAGGAAGGTGGGAGAGTTGTTGAGCAGGAGGAAGGTGGGAGAGTTGTTGAGCAGGAGGAAGGTGGGAGAGTTGTTGAGCAGGAGGAAGGTGGGAGAGTTGTTGAGCAGGAGGAAGGTGGGAGTGTTGTTAAGAAGGAGGACGTTTGAGAGTTGTTCAGCTGGAGGAAGGTGCGAGAGTTGTTCAGGTGTAGGAAGGTGGGAGAGTTGTTCAGCTGGAGGAATGTTGGAGAGTTGTTGAGCAGGAGGAAGTTGGGAGAGTTGTTGAGCAGGAGGAAGGTTGGAGAGCTGTTGAGCAGGAGGAAGGTTGGAGAGTTGTTGAGCAGGAGGAAGGTGGGACTGTTGTTGAGCAGGAGAAAGGTGTGAGTGTTGTTGAGCAGGTGGAAGGTGGGAGTGTTGTTGAGCAGGAGGAAGGTGGGAGAGTTCTTGAGCAGCAGTAAGGTGTGAGAGTTGTTGAGCAGGAGGAAAGTGTGAGAGTGGTTGAGCAGGAGGAAGGTGGGAGAATTGTTGAGCAGGAGGAAGTTGGGATTGTGGTTGAGCAGGAGGAACGTAGGAGAGTTGTTGAGCAGGTTGAAGGTGGGAGAGTTGTTGAGCAGGAGGAAGGTGGGAGTGTTGTTGAGAAGGAGGATGTTTGAGAGTTGTTCAGCTGGAGGAAGGTGCGATAGCTGTTCAGGTGTAGGAAGGTGGGAGAGCTGTTCAGCATGGAGGAATGTTGGAGAGTTGTTGAGCAGGAGGAAGGTGGGGCTGTTGTTGAGCAGGAGAAAGGTGTGAGTGTTGTTGAGCAGGTGGAAGGTGGGAGTGTTGTTGAGCAGGAGGAAGGTGGGAGAGTTGTTCAGCTGGAGGAATGTTGGAGAGTTGTTGAGCAGGAGGAAGTTGGGAGAGTTGTTGAGCAGGAGGAAGGTTGGAGAGCTGTTGAGCAGGAGGAAGGTTGGAGAGTTGTTGAGTAGGAGGAAGGTGGGAGAATTGTTGAGCAGGAGGAAGGTGGGAGAGTTTTTGAGCACGAGGAAGGTGGGAGAGTTGTTAAGAAGGAGGAAGGTGGGAGACCTGTTGAGCAGGAGGAAGCTGGGGGGTTTAATGAGCAGGAGGATGGTGGGAGAGTTGTTGAGCAGGAGGAAGGTGGGTTAGTTAATGAGCAGGAGGGAGGAGGGAGAGTTGTTGAGCAGGAGGAAGGTGGGAGATTTGCAGAGCAGGAGAAAGGTAGGAGAGTTGTTAAGAAGGAGGAAGGTGGGAGAGTTGTTGCACAAGAGGAAGCTGGAGATTTGCTGAGCAGGAGGAAGGTGGGAGAGTTGTTGAGCAGGAGGAAGGTGGGAGATTTGCAGAGCAGGAGAAAGGTAGGAGAGTTGTTAAGAAGGACGAAGGTGGGAGAGTTGATGCACAAGAGGAAGCTGGAGATTTGCTGAGCAGGAGGAAGGTGGGAGAGTTGTTGAGCAGGAGGAAGGTGGGAGAGTTGTTGAGCAGGAGGAAGGTGGGAGAGTTGTTGAGCAGGAGGAAGGTGGGAGAGTTGTTGAGCGAGAGATATGTCGTAGAATTGTTGAGTAGGACGAAGCTGGGAGAGTTGCTGAGCAGGTTGAAGTTGGGAGAGTTGTTGAGCAGAAGGAATGTGGGAGAGTTGTTGAGCAGGAAAGAGGATGGAGAGATGTTGAGCAGGAGGAAGGTGAGTGAGTTGTTGGGTAGGAGGAAGGTCGATGAGTTGATGAGCAGGAGGAAGGTGGGAGAGTTGATGAGCAGGAGGAAGGTGGGAGAGTTGTTGAGCAGGGGGAAAGTGGGAGAGCTGTTCAGGTGTAGGAAGGTGGGAGAGTTGTTCAGCTGGAGGAATGTTGGAGAGTTGTTGAGCAGGAGGAAGTTGGGAGAGTTGTTGAGCAGGAGGAAGGTTGGAGAGCTGTTGAGCAGGAGGAAGGTTGGAGAGTTGTTGAGCAGGAGGAAGGTGGGACTGTTGTTGAGCAGGAGAAAGGTGTGAGTGTTGTTGAGCAGGTGGAAGGTGGGAGTGTTGTTGAGCAGGAGGAAGGTGGGAGAGTTATTGAGCAGCAGGGAGTTGGGAGAGTTGTTGAGCAGCTGGATGGTGGGCGAGTTGTTGAGCAGGCGTAAGGTGGGAGAGTTGTTGAGCAGGCGTAAGGTGGGATAATTGTTGAGCAGGAGGAAGGTGGGAGATTGGTTGAGCAAGAGGAAGTTGGGAGAGTATTTCAGCAGGAGGAAGGTGGGTGAGTTGTTGAGCAGGAGGTAGGTGGGACTGTTGAGCAGGTGTAAGGTGGGAGAGTTGTTGTGCTTGCGTAAGGTGGGCGAGTTGTTGATCAGGCGTAAGGTGGGAGCGTTGTTGAGCAGGAGTAAGGTGGGAGAGTTGCTTAGCAGGAGGAAGCTGGGAGAGTTGATAAGCAGGAGGATGGTGGGAGAATAGCTGAGCACGAGGAAGGTGGGAAGTTGTTGAGCAGGAGAAAGGTGGGTGAATTGTTGAGCAGGAGGATGATGGGAGAATAGCTGAGCAGGAGGAAGGTGGGAGAATTGTTGAGCAGGAGGAAGGTGGGAGACTTGTTGAGCAGGAGGAAGGGGGGAGAATTGTTGAGCAGGAGGAAGAAGGCAGACTTGTTGAGCTGGAGGAACGTGGGAGTGCTGTTGAGCTGGAGGAAGTTGGGAGAGTTGTTGAGCAGGAGGAAGATGGGAGAGTTGATGAGCAGGAGGATGGTGGGAGAGTTGTTTATCTGGAGGATGGTGGGAGACTTGTTGAGCAGGAGAAAGGTGGGAGCGTTGTTGAGCAGGAGGAAGGTGGGAGAGTTGTTGAGCAGGAGGAAGGTGGGAGATTTGTTGAGCAGGAGGATGGTGGGAGATTTGTTGAGTAGGAGGAAGGTGGGAGAATTGTTGAGCAGGAGGAAGGTGGGAGAGTTGATGAGCAGGAGGAAAGTGTGAGAGTGGTTGAGCAGGAGGAAGGTGGGAGAATTGTTGAGCAGGAGGAATGTGGGTCAGTTCTTGAGTAGGAGGAAGGTGGGAGAGTTGTTGAGCTGGAGGAAGGCGGGAGAGTTGTTGAGCAGGTTGAAGTAGGGAGAGTTGTTGAGCAGGACAAAGGTGGGTGAGATGTTGAGCAGGAGGAATGTAGGTCAGTTCCTTAGTTGGAGGAAGGTGGGAGAGTTGTTAAGCAGGAGGAAGGCGGGAGTGTTGTTGAGCAGGAGGAATGTTGGAGACTTGTTGAGTAGGAGGAAGGTGGGAGAGTTGTTGAGCAGGAGGAAGGTGGTAGGATTGTTGAGCAGGAGGAAGGTGGGAGAATAGCCTAGCAGGAGGATGGTGGCAAAGAAGCTGAGCAGGAGGACGGTGGGAGAGTTGTTGAGCGAGAGGAATGTCGTAGATTTGTTGAGTAGGACGAAGGTGGGAGAGTTGCTGAGAAGGAGGTATGTGGGAGAGTAGTTGAGCGAGAGGTATGTCGTAGAATTGTTGAGTAGGACGAAGGTGGGAGAGTTGCTGAGCAGGTTGAAGTTGGGAGAGTTGTTGAGCAGAAGGAAGGTGGGAGAGTTGTTGAGCAGGAAAGAGGTTGGAGAGCTGTTGAGCAGGTGGAAGGTGAGTGAACTGTTGAGTAGGAGGAAGGTCGGTGAGTTGATGAGCAGGAGGTAGGTGGGAGAGTTGTTGAGCAGGAGGAAGGTGGGAGTGTTGTTGAGCAGGAGGAAGGTGGGAGTGTTGTTGAGCAGGAGGAAGGTGGGAGAGTTGTTGAGCAGGAGGAAAGTGTGAGAGTGTTTGAGCAGGAGGAAGGTGGGAGAATTGTTGAGCAGGAGGAAGTTGGGATTGTGGTTGAGCAGGAGGAACGTAGGAGAGTTGTTGAGCAGGTTGAAGGTGGGAGAGTTGTTGAGCAGGAGGAAGGTGGGAGAGTTGTTGAGCAGGAGGAAGGCGGGTGTGTTGTTGAGCAGGACGAAGGCGGGAGAGTGATTGAGCAGGAGGAAGGTGGGAGAGTTGTTGAGCAGGAGGAAGGCGGGAGAGTTGTTGAGCAGGAGGAAAGTGGGAGAGTTGTTGAGCAAGAGGAAGGTTGGAGAGTTGTTGAGCAGGCGGAAGGTGGGAGAGTTGTTGAGCAGGAGGAAGGTGGGAGAGTTGTTGAGCAGGAGGAAGGCCATGGAGCTGTTGAGCAGGATAAAGGTGGGCGAGTTGTTGTGCAGGATGAAGGCGGGCGAGTTGTTGAGCAGGAGGAAGGTGGGAGAGTCGTTGAGCAGGAGGAAGGTGGGAGAGTTGTTGAGCAGGAGGAAGGTGGGAGAGTTGTTGAGCAGGAGGAAGGTGGGAGAGTTGTTGAGCAGGAGGAAGGTGGGAGAGTTGTTGAGCAGGAGGAAGGTGGGAGAGTTGTTGAGCAGGAGGAAGGTGGGAGTGTTGTTAAGAAGGAGGACGTTTGAGAGTTGTTCAGCTGGAGGAAGGTGCGAGAGTTGTTCAGGTGTAGGAAGGTGGGAGAGTTGTTCAGCTGGAGGAATGTTGGAGAGTTGTTGAGCAGGAGGAAGTTGGGAGAGTTGTTGAGCAGGAGGAAGGTTGGAGAGCTGTTGAGCAGGAGGAAGGTTGGAGAGTTGTTGAGCAGGAGGAAGGTGGGACAGTTGTTGAGCAGGAGAAAGGTGTGAGTGTTGTTGAGCAGGTGGAAGGTGGGAGTGTTGTTGAGCAGCTGGAAGGTGGGAGAGTTCTTGAGCAGCAGGAAGGTGTGAGAGTTGTTGAGCAGGGGGAAAGTGGGAGAGTTGTTGAGCAGGAGGAAGTTGGGAGAGTTGATGAGCAGGAGGAAAGTGTGAGAGTGGTTGAGCAGGAGGAAGGTGGGAGAATTGTTGAGCAGGAGGAAGTTGGGATTGTGGTTGAGCAGGAGGAACGTAGGAGAGTTGTTGAGCAGGTTGAAGGTGGGAGAGTTGTTGAGCAGGAGGAAGGTGGGAGTGTTGTTGTGAAGGAGGATGTTTGAGAGTTGTTCAGCTGGAGGAAGGTGCGAGAGCTGTTCAGGTGTAGGAAGGTGGGAGAGCTGTTCAGCATGGAGGAATGTTGGAGAGTTGTTGAGCAGGAGGAAGGTGGGGCTGTTGTTGAGCAGGAGAAAGGTGTGAGTGTTGTTGAGCAGGTGGAAGGTGGGAGTGTTGTTGAGCAGGAGGAAGGTGGGAGAGTTGTTCAGCTGGAGGAATGTTGGAGAGTTGTTGAGCAGGAGGAAGTTGGGAGAGTTGTTGAGCAGGAGGAAGGTTGGAGAGCTGTTGAGCAGGAGGAAGGTTGGAGAGTTGTTGAGTAGGAGGAAGGTGGGAGAATTGTTGAGCAGGAGGAAGGTGGGAGAGTTTTTGAGCACGAGGAACGTGGGAGAGTTGTTAAGAAGGAGGAAGGTGGGAGACCTGTTGAGCAGGAGGAAGCTGGGAGGTTTAATGAGCAGGAGGATGGTGGGAGAGTTGTTGAGCAGGAGGAAGGTGGGTTAGTTAATGAGCAGGAGGGAGGAGGGAGAGTTGTTGAGCAGGAGGAAGGTGGGAGATTCGCAGAGCAGGAGAAAGGTAGGAGAGTTGTTAAGAAGGACGAAGGTGGGAGAGTTGTTGCACAAGAGGAAGCTGGAGATTTGCTGAGCAGGAGGAAGGTGGGAGAGTTGTTGAGCAGGAGGAAGGTGGGAGAGTTGTTGAGCAGGAGGAAGGTGGGAGAGTTGTTGAGCAGGAGGAAGGTGGGAGAGTTGTTGAGCGAGAGATATGTCGTAGAATTGTTGAGTAGGACGAAGGTGGGAGAGTTGCTGAGCAGGTTGAAGTTGGGAGAGTTGTTGAGCAGAAGGAATGTGGGAGAGTTGTTGAGCAGGAAAGAGGTTGGAGAGATGTTGAGCAGGAGGAAGGTGAGTGAGTTGTTGGGTAGGAGGAAGGTCGGTGAATTGATGAGCAGGAGGTAGGTGGGACTGTTGAGCAGGTGTAAGGTGGGAGAGTTGTTGTGCTTGCGTAAGGTGGGCGAGTTGTTGATCAGGCGTAAGGTGGGAGCGTTGTTGAGCAGGAGTAAGGTGGGAGAGTTGCTTAGCAGGAGGAAGCTGGGAGAGTTGATAAGCAGGAGGATGGTGGGAGAATAGCTGAGCACGAGGAAGGTGGGAAGTTGTTGAGCAGGAGAAAGGTGGGAGAATTGTTGAGCAGGAGGATGATGGGAGAATAGCTGAGCAGGAGGAAGGTGGGAGAATTGTTGAGCAGGAGGAAGGTGGGAGACTTGTTGAGCAGGAGGAAGGGGGGAGAATTGTTGAGCAGGAGGAAGAAGGCAGACTTGTTGAGCTGGAGGAACGTGGGAGTGCTGTTGAGCTGGAGGAAGTTGGGAGAGTTGTTGAGCAGGAGGAAGATGGGAGAGTTGATGAGCAGGAGGATGGTGGGAGAGTTGTTTATCTGGAGGATGGTGGGAGACTTGTTGAGCAGGAGAAAGGTGGGAGCGTTGTTGAGCAGGAGGAAGGTGGGAGAGTTGTTGAGCAGGAGGAAGGTGGGAGATTTGTTGAGCAGGAGGATGGTGGGAGATTTGTTGAGTAGGAGGAAGGTGGGAGAATTGTTGAGCAGGAGGAAGGTGGGAGAGTTGATGAGCAGGAGGAAAGTGTGAGAGTGGTTGAGCAGGTGGAAGGTGGGAGAATTGTTGAGCAGGAGGAATGTGGGTCAGTTCTTGAGTAGGAGGAAGGTGGGAGAGTTGTTGAGCTGGAGGAAGGCGGGAGAGTTGTTGAGCAGGTTGAAGTAGGGAGAGTTGTTGAGCAGGACAAAGGTGGGTGAGATGTTGAGCAGGAGGAATGTAGGTCAGTTCCTTAGTTGGAGGAAGGTGGGAGAGTTGTTAAGCAGGAGGAAGGCGGGAGTGTTGTTGAGCAGGAGGAATGTTGGAGACTTGTTGAGTAGGAGGAAGGTGGGAGAGTTGTTGAGCAGGAGGAAGGTGGTAGGATTGTTGAGCAGGAGGAAGGTGGGAGAATAGCCTAGCAGGAGGATGGTGGCAAAGAAGCTGAGCAGGAGGACGGTGGGAGAGTTGTTGAGCGAGAGGAATGTCGTAGATTTGTTGAGTAGGACGAAGGTGGGAGAGTTGCTGAGAAGGAGGTATGTGGGAGAGTAGTTGAGCGAGAGGTATGTCGTAGAATTGTTGAGTAGGACGAAGGTGGGAGAGTTGCTGAGCAGGTTGAAGTTGGGAGAGTTGTTGAGCAGAAGGAAGGTGGGAGAGTTGTTGAGCAGGAAAGAGGTTGGAGAGCTGTTGAGCAGGTGGAAGGTGAGTGAACTGTTGAGTAGGAGGAAGGTCGGTGAGTTGATGAGCAGGAGGTAGGTGGGAGAGTTGTTGAGCAGGAGGAAGGTGGGAGTGTTGTTGAGCAGGAGGAAGGTGGGAGTGTTGTTGAGCAGGAGGAAGGTGGGAGAGTTGTTGAGCAGGAGGAAAGTGTGAGAGTGTTTGAGCAGGAGGAAGGTGGGAGAATTGTTGAGCAGGAGGAAGTTGGGATTGTGGTTGAGCAGGAGGAACGTAGGAGAGTTGTTGAGCAGGTTGAAGGTGGGAGAGTTGTTGAGCAGGAGGAAGGTGGGAGAGTTGTTGAGCAGGAGGAAGGCGGGTGTGTTGTTGAGCAGGACGAAGGCGGGAGAGTGATTGAGCAGGAGGAAGGTGGGAGAGTTGTTGAGCAGGAGGAAGGCGGGAGAGTTGTTGAGCAGGAGGAAAGTGGGAGAGTTGTTGAGCAAGAGGAAGGTTGGAGAGTTGTTGAGCAGGCGGAAGGTGGGAGAGTTGTTGAGCAGGAGGAAGGTGGGAGAGTTGTTGAGCAGGAGGAAGGCCATGGAGCTGTTGAGCAGGATAAAGGTGGGCGAGTTGTTGTGCAGGATGAAGGCGGGCGAGTTGTTGAGCAGGAGGAAGGTGGGAGAGTCGTTGAGCAGGAGGAAGGTGGGAGAGTTGTTGAGCAGGAGGAAGGTGGGAGAGTTGTTGAGCAGGAGGAAGGTGGGAGAGTTGTTGAGCAGGAGGAAGGTGGGAGAGTTGTTGAGCAGGAGGAAGGTGGGAGAGTTGTTGAGCAGGAGGAAGGTGGGAGTGTTGTTAAGAAGGAGGACGTTTGAGAGTTGTTCAGCTGGAGGAAGGTGCGAGAGTTGTTCAGGAGTAGGAAGGTGGGAGAGTTGTTCAGCTGGAGGAATGTTGGAGAGTTGTTGAGCAGGAGGAAGTTGGGAGAGTTGTTGAGCAGGAGGAAGGTTGGAGAGCTGTTGAGCAGGAGGAAGGTTGGAGAGTTGTTGAGCAGGAGGAAGGTGGGACAGTTGTTGAGCAGGAGAAAGGTGTGAGTGTTGTTGAGCAGGTGGAAGGTGGGAGTGTTGTTGAGCAGGAGGAAGGTGGGAGAGTTGTTGAGCAGGAGGAAGTTGGGAGAGTTGATGAGCAGGAGGAAAGTGTGAGAGTGATTGAGCAGGAGGAAGGTGGGAGAATTGTTGAGCAGGAGGAAGTTGGGATTGTGGTTGAGCAGGAGGAACGTAGGAGAGTTGTTGAGCAGGTTGAAGGTGGGAGAGTTGTTGAGCAGGAGGAAGGTGGGAGTGTTGTTGAGAAGGAGGATGTTTGAGAGTTGTTCAGCTGGAGGAAGGTGCGAGAGCTGTTCAGGTGTAGGAAGGTGGGAGAGTTGTTCAGCATGGAGGAATGTTGGAGAGTTGTTGAGCAGGAGGAAGGTGGGGCTGTTGTTGAGCAGGAGAAAGGTGTGAGTGTTGTTGAGCAGGTGGAAGGTGGGAGTGTTGTTGAGCAGGAGGAAGGTGGGAGAGTTGTTCAGCTGGAGGAATGTTGGAGAGTTGTTGAGCAGGAGGAAGTTGGGAGAGTTGTTGAGCAGGAGGAAGGTTGGAGAGCTGTTGAGCAGGAGGAAGGTTGGAGAGTTGTTGAGTAGGAGGAAGGTGGGAGAATTGTTGAGCAGGAGGAAGGTGGGAGAGTTTTTGAGCACGAGGAAGGTGGGAGAGTTGTTAAGAAGGAGGAAGGTGGGAGACCTGTTGAGCAGGAGGAAGCTGGGAGGTTTAATGAGCAGGAGGATGGTGGGAGAGTTGTTGAGCAGGAGGAAGGTGGGTTAGTTAATGAGCAGGAGGGAGGAGGGAGAGTTGTTGAGCAGGAGGAAGGTGGGAGATTCGCAGAGCAGGAGAAAGGTAGGAGAGTTGTTAAGAAGGACGAAGGTGGGAGAGTTGTTGCACAAGAGGAAGCTGGAGATTTGCTGAGCAGGAGGAAGGTGGGAGAGTTGTTGAGCAGGAGGAAGGTGGGAGAGTTGTTGAGCAGGAGGAAGGTGGGAGAGTTGTTGAGCAGGAGGAAGGTGGGAGAGTTGTTGAGCGAGAGATATGTCGTAGAATTGTTGAGTAGGACGAAGGTGGGAGAGTTGCTGAGCAGGTTGAAGTTGGGAGAGTTGTTGAGCAGAAGGAATGTGGGAGAGTTGTTGAGCAGGAAAGAGGTTGGAGAGATGTTGAGCAGGAGGAAGGTGAGTGAGTTGTTGGGTAGGAGGAAGGTCGGTGAATTGATGAGCAGGAGGAAGGTGGGAGAGTTGATGAGCAGGAGGAAGGTGGGAGAGTTGTTGAGCAGGGGGAAAGTGGGAGAGCTGTTCAGGTGTAGGAAGGTGGGAGAGTTGTTCAGCTGGAGGAATGTTGGAGAGTTGTTGAGCAGGAGGAAGTTGGGAGAGTTGTTGAGCAGGAGGAAGGTTGGAGAGCTGTTGAGCAGGAGGAAGGTTGGAGAGTTGTTGAGCAGGAGGAAGGTGGGACTGTTGTTGAGCAGGAGAAAGGTGTGAGTGTTGTTGAGCAGGTGGAAGGTGGGAGTGTTGTTGAGCAGGAGGAAGGTGGGAGAGTTATTGAGCAGCAGGGAGTTGGGAGAGTTGTTGAGCAGCTGGATGGTGGGCGAGTTGTTGAGCAGGCGTAAGGTGGGAGAGTTGTTGAGCAGGCGTAAGGTGGGATAATTGTTGAGCAGGAGGAAGGTGGGAGAGTCGTTGAGCAGGAGGAAGTTGGGAGAGTATTTCAGCAGGAGGAAGGTGGGTGAGTTGTTGAGCAGGAGGTAGGTGGGACTGTTGAGCAGGTGTAAGGTGGGAGAGTTGTTGTGCTTGCGTAAGGTGGGCGAGTTGTTGATCAGGCGTAAGGTGGGAGCGTTGTTGAGCAGGAGTAAGGTGGGAGAGTTGCTTAGCAGAAGGAAGCTGGGAGAGTTGATAAGCAGGAGGATGGTGGGAGAATAGCTGAGCACGAGGAAGGTGGGAAGTTTTTGAGCAGGAGAAAGGTGGGAGAATTGTTGAGCAGGAGGATGGTGGGAGAATAGCTGAGCAGGAGGAAGGTGGGAGAATTGTTGAGCAGGAGGAAGGTGGGAGACTTGTTGAGCAGGAGGAAGGGGGGAGAATCGTTGAGCAGGAGGAAGAAGGCAGACTTGTTGAGCTGGAGGAACGTGGGAGTGCTGTTGAGCTGGAGGAAGTTGGGAGAGTTGTTGAGCAGGAGGAAGATGGGAGAGTTGATGAGCAGGAGGATGGTGGGAGAGTTGTTTATCTGGAGGATGGTGGGAGACTTGTTGAGCAGGAGAAAGGTGGGAGCGTTGTTGAGCAGGAGGAAGGTGGGAGAGTTGTTGAGCAGGAGGAAGGTGGGAGATTTGTTGAGCAGGAGGATGGTGGGAGATTTGTTGAGTAGGAGGAAGTTGGGAGAATTGTTGAGCAGGAGGAAGGTGGGAGATTTGCTCAGCAGGAGGAAGGTTGGAGAGTTGTTAAGAAGGAGGAAGGTGGGAGACCTGTTGAGCAGGGATCAAGTGGGAGAATTGTTGAGCACGAGGAAGGTGGGAGAGTTTTTGAGCAGGAGGAAGGTGGGAGAATTGCTCAGCAGGAGGAAGGTGGGAGAGTTGTTGAGCAGGAGGAAGGTGAGAGAGTTGTTGAGCAGGGATCAAGTGGGGGAATTGTTGAGCACGAGGAAGGTGGGAGAGTTTTTGAGCAGGAGGAAAGTGGGAGATTTGCTCAGCAGGAGGAAGGTGGGAGAGTTGTTAAGAAGGAGGAAGGTGGGAGACCTGTTGAGCAGGAGGAATATGGGGGGGTTAATGAGCAGGAGGATGGTGGAAGAGTAGCTGAGCAGGAGGAGGGTGGGAGCTTTGTTGAGTAGGAGGAAGGTGGGTGAGTTAATGAGCAGGAGGAAGGTGGGAGAGATGTTGATCAGGAGGAATGTGGGAGATTTGCAGAGCAGGAGAAAGGTAGGAGAGTTGTTAAGAAGGAGGAAGGTGGGAGAGTTGTTGCACAAGAGGAAGCTGGAGATTTGCTGAGCAGGAGGAAGGTGGGAGAGTTGTTGAGCAGGAGGAAGGTGGGAGAGTTGTTGAACAGGAGGAAGGTGGGAGAGTTGTTGAGCAGGAGGAAGGTGGGAGAGTTGATGAGCGAGAGGTATGTCGTAGAATTGTTGAGTAGGACGAAGGTGGGAGAGTTGCTGAGCAGGTTGAAGTTGGGAGAGTTGTTGAGCAGAAGGAAGGTGGAGGAGTTGTTGAGCAGGAAAGAGGTTGGAGAGATGTTGAGCAGGAGGAAGGTGAGTGAGTTGTTGGGTAGGAGGAAGGTCGGTGAGTTGATGAGCAGGAGGAAGGTGGGAGAGTTGATGAGCAGGAGGAAGGTGGGAAAGTTGTTGAGCAGGGGGAAAGTGGGAGAGTTGTTGAGCAGGAGGAAGGTGGGAGAGTTGATGAGCAGGAGGAAAGTGTGAGAGTGGTTGAGCAGGAGGAAGGTGGGAGAATTGTTGAGCAGGAGATAGTTGGGATTGTGGTTGAGCAGGAGGAACGTAGGAGTGTTGTTGAGCAGGTTGAAGGTGGGAGAGTTGTTGAGCAGGAGGAATGTGGGTCAGTTCTTGAGTAGGAGGAAGGTGGGAGAGTTGTTGAGCTGGAGGAAGGCGGGAGAGTTATTGAGCAGGAGGAAGATTGGAGAGTTGTTGAGCAGGAGGAAGGCGGGAGAGTTGTTGAGCAGGAGGAAAGTGGGAGAGTTGATGAGCAGGAGGAAGGTGGGAGAGTTGTTGAGCTGGAGGAAGGCGGGAGAGTTATTGAGCAGGAGGAAGGTTGGAGAGTTGTTGAGCAGGAGGAAGGCGGGAGAGTTGTTGAGCAGGTGGAAAGTGGGAGAGTTGTTGAGCAAGAGGAAGGTTGGAGAGTTGTTGAGCAGGCGGAAGGTGGGAGGTCTGTTGAGCTGGAGGAAGGTGGGAGATTTGTTCAGCAGGATGAAGGCGGGCGAGTTGTTGAGCAGGAGGAAGGTGTGAGAGTCGTTGAGCAGGAGGAAGGCGGGAGAGTTGCTGTGCATGAGGAAGGTGGGAGAGTTGTTGAGCAGGAGGAAGGTGGGAGTGTTGTTGAGAAGGAGGATGTTTGAGAGTTGTTCAGCTGGAGGAAGGTGGGAGAGTTGTTTTGCTGTAGGAAAGTGGGAGAGTTGTTCAGCTGGAGGAATGTTGGAGAGTTGTTGAGCAGGAGGAAGTTGGGAGAGTTGTTGAGCAGGAGGAAGGTTGGAGAGCTGTAGAGCAGGAGGAAGGTTGGAGAGTTGTTGAGCAGGAGGAAGGTGGGACTGTTGTTGAGCAGGAGAAAGGTGTGAGTGTTGTTGAGCAGGTGGAAGGTGGGAGTGCTGTTGAGCAGGAGGAAGGTGGGAGAGTTCATGAGCAGCAGGAAGGTGGGAGAGTTGTTGAGCAGGAGGATGGTGGGCGAGTTGTTGAGCTGGCGTAAGGTGGGAGAGTTGTTGAGCCGGCGTAAGGTGGGATAATTGTTTAGCAGGAGGAAGGTGGGAGAGTGGTTGAGCAAGAGGAAGTTGGGAGAGTATTTAAGCAGGAGGAAGGTGGGTGAGATGTTGAGCAGAAGGAAGGTGGGACAGTTGAGCAGGTGTAAGGTGGGAGAGTTGTTGTGCTTGCGTAAGGTGGGCGAGTTGTTGATCAGGCGTAAGGTGTGAGAGTTGTTGAGCAGGAGTAAGGTGGGAGAGTTGTTTAGCAGGAGGAAGCTGGGAGAGTTGATAAGCAGGAGGATGGTGGGAGAGTATCTGAGCACGAGGAAGGTGGGAGAGTTGTTGAGCAGGAGAAAGGTGGGAGAATTGTTGAGCAGGAGGATGGTGGGAGAATAGCTGAGCAGGAGGAAGGTGGGAGAGTTGTTGAGCAGGAGGAAGGGTGGCGAATTGTTGAGCAGGAGGAAGAAGGCAGAGTTGTTGAGCTGGAGGAACGTGGGAGTGCTGTTGAGCTGGAGGAAGGTGGGAGAGTTGTTGAGCAGGAGGAAGATGGGAGAGTTGATGAGCAGGAGGATGGTGGGAGAGTTGTTGAGCAGGAGGAAGGTGGGAGAGTTGTTGTGTAGGAGGAAGTTGGGAGAGTTGTTGAGCAGGATGAAGGTGGTAGAATTGTTGAGCAGGAGGAAGGTGGGACTGTAGCTTAACAGGAGGAAGGTGGCAAAGAAGTTGAGCAGGAGGACGGTGGGAGAATAGTTAAGCAAGAGGAATGTCGTAGAATTGTTGAGTAGGACGAAGGTGGGAGAGTTGCTGAGCAGATTGAAGTTGGGAGAGTTGTTCAGCAGAAGGAAGGTGGGAGAGTTGTTGAGCAGGAAAGCGGGGGGAGAGTTGTTGAGTAGGAGGAAGGTCGGTGAGTTAATGAGCAGGAGGAAGGTGGGAGATTTGCAGAGCAGGAGAAAGGTGGGAGAATTGTTAAGAAGGAGGGAGGTGGGAGAGTTGTTGCACAAGAGGAAGGTGGGAGAGTTGTTGAGCAGGAGGAAGGTGGGAGAGTTGTTGAGAAGGAGGAAGGTGGGAGAGTTGTTGAGCAGGAGGTATGTGGGAAAGTTGTTGAGCAGGAGGAAGGATGGAGAGTTGTTGAGCAGGAGGAACGTGGGAGAGTTGTTGAGCAGGAAGAATGTAGGTCAGTTCTTTAGTTGGAGGAAGGTGGGAGAGTTGTTGAGCATGAGGAAGGTCGGTGAGTTAATGAGCAGGAGGAAGGTGGGAGATTTGCAATGCAGGAGAAAGGTGGGAGAGTTTTTGAGCAGGAGGAAGGTGGGAGAGTTGTTGAGCAGGAGGAAGTTGGGAGAGCTCCTGAGCAGAAGGAAGGTGGGAGATTTGCTGAGCAGGAAAAAGGTGGGAGAGTTGTTGAGCAGGAGTAAGTTGGGAGAGATGTTCAGCTGGATAAAGGTGGGAGAGTTCTTCAGCTGGATGAAGGTGGGAGAATTGTTGAGCAGGAACCTTTTGGGAGAGTTTATGAGCAGGAGGATGGTGCGAGAGTTGATGAGCTGGAGGATGGTGGGAGAGTTGTTGAGCTGGAGGAAGGTGGGAGAGTTGTTGAGCTGGAGGAAGGTGGGAGAGTTGTTGAGCAGGTGGATGGTGGGACTGTTGTTGAGCAGGAGGAAGGTGTGAGTGCTGTTGTGCAGGAGCAAGGAGGGACTGTTGTTGAGCAGGAGGAAGGAGGGAGAGTTGCTGAGAAGGAGGAAGGTGGGAGATTTGTTGAGCAGGAGGAAGGTTGGAGAGTTGTTAAGCAGGAGGAAGTTGGGAGAGTTGTTAAGCTGGAGGAAGGTGGGAGAGTTGTTGAACAGTAGGAAGGTGAGAGAGTTGTTGAGCAGGAGGAAGTTGGGAGAGTTCTTGAGCTGGAGGAAGTTGGGAGAGGTGATGAGCAGGTGGATATTGGGAGAGTTGTTAAGCTGGAGGAGGGTGGGAGAGTTGCTGAGCAGGACGAAGGTGGGAGAGTTGTCGCGCAAGAGGAATGTTGTAGAGTTGTTAAACAGGAGGAAGGTTGGAGAGTTGTTGAGCAGGAGGAAGGTGGGAGAGTTGTTGAGCAGGATGAAGGTTGGAGAGTTGTTGAGCAGGAGGAACGTGGGAGAGTTGTTGAGCAGGAGGAAGGTGGGAGAGTGGTGAGCAGCCGTAAGGTGGGAGAGTTGTTGAGCAGGCGTAGGGTGGGATAATTGTTGAGCTGGAGGAAGGTGGGAGAGTGGTTGAGCAGGAGGAAGGCGGGAGACTATTTAAGCAGGAGAAAGGTGGGTGAGTTGTTGAGCAGGAGCAAGGTGGGACATTTGAGCAGGCGTAAGGTGGGAGAGTTGTTGAGCTGGCGTAAGGTAGGCGAGTTGAGCAGGAGGAAGGTGGGAGAGTTGATGAGCAGGAGGAAGGTGGGAGAGTTTTTGAGCAGGAGGAAGGCGGGAGTGTTGTTGAGCAGGACGAAGGCGCCAGTGTTGTTGAGCAGGAGGAATGTGGGAGACTTGTTGAGTAGGAGGAAGGTGGGAGAGTTGTTGAGCAGGAGGAAGGTGGTAGGATTGTTGAGCAGGAGGAAGGTGGGAGAGTTGTTGAGCAGGGGGAAAGTGTGAGAGTGGTTGAGCAGGAGGAAGGTGGAAGAATTGTTGAGCAGGAGGTAGTTGGGATTGTTGTTGAGCAGGACGATGGCGGGAGAGTAATTGAGCAGGAGGAAGGTGGGAGAGTTGTTGAGGAGGAGAAAGGCGGGAGAGTTGTTGAGCAAAAGGAAAGTGGGAGAGTTGCTGAGCAAGAGGTAGTTTGGAGAGTTGTTGAGCAGGCGGAAGGTGGGAACGCTGTTGAGCTGGAGGAAGGTGGGAGATTTGTTCAGCAGGAGGAAGGTGGGAGAGTTGTTGAGCAGGAGGAAGGCCGTGGAGTTGTTAAGCATGGATAAAGGTGGGAGAGTTGTTGTGCAGGATGAAGGCGGGCGAGTTGTTGAGCAAGAGGAAGGTGGGAGAGTCGTTGAGCAGGAGGAAGGTGGGAGAGTTGTTGAGGAGGAGGAAGTTGGAGAGTTGTTCAGCTGGACGAAGGTGGGAGAGTTGTTCACCTGGAGGAAGGTGGGAGAGTTGTTCAGCTGGAGGAATGTTGGAGAGCTGTTGAGCAGGAGGAAGTTGGGAGACTTGTTGAGCAGGAGGAAGGTGGGAGTGTTGTTGAGCAGGAGGAATGTTGGAGAGCTGTTGAGCAGGAGGAAGTTGGGAGACTTGTTGAGCAGGAGGAAGGTTGGAGAGTTGTTGAGCAGGAGGAAGGTGGGAGAGTTCTTGAGCAGCAGGAAGGTGGGAGAGTTGTTGAGCAGGAGGAAGGTGGGAGAGTTGATGAGGAGGAGGAAGTTGGAGAGTTGTTCAGCTGGACGAAGGTGGGAGAGTTGTTCACCTGGAGGAAGGTGGGAGAGTTGTTCAGCTGGAGGAATGTTGGAGAGCTGTTGAGCAGGAGGAAGTTGGGAGACTTGTTGAGCAGGAGGAAGGTGGGATTGTTGTTGTGCAGGAGGAAGGTGGGAGAGCTGTTGAGCAGGAGGAAGGTTGGAGAGTTGTTGAGCAGGAGGAAGGTGGGAGAGTTCTTGAGCAGCAGGAAGGTGGGAGAGTGGTTGAGCAGGAGGAAGTTGGGAGAGTATTTAAGCAGGAGGAAGGGGGGTGAGTTGTTGAGCAGGAGGAAGGTGGGACAGTTGAGCAGGAGGAAGGTGGGAGAGTTGTTGAGCAGGAGGAAGGTGGGGGAATTGTTGAGCAGGAGGAAGATGGCAGAGTTGTTGAGCTGGAGGAACGAGGGAGTGTTGATGAGCAGGAGGAAGGTGGGAGACTTGTTAAGCAGGAGGAAGATGGGAGAGTTGATGAGCAGGAGGATGGCGGGAGAGTTGTTGATCTGGAGGATGGTGGGAGACATGTTGAGCAGGAGGAAGTTGGGGGCGTTGTTGAGCAGGAGGAATGTTGGAGACCTGTTGAGCAGGAGGAAGGTGGGAGAGTTGTTGAGCAGGAGGAAGGTGGGAGAGTTGTTGAGCAGGAGGAAGGTGGGAGATTTGTTGAGCAGGAGGAAGTTGGGACAGTTGATGAGCAGAAGGAAGTTGGGAGAGTTGTCGAGCAGGAGGAAGGTGGGAGTGTTGTCGAGCACGAGGAAGGTGGGAGAGTTCTCGAGCAGGAGGAAGGTGGCAGAGTTGTTGAGAAGGAGGATGGTGGGAGAATTGTTGAGCAAGAGGAAGATGAGAGAGTTATTGAGCAGGAGGAAGGTGGGAGAGTTGTTGAGTAGGAGGAATGTGGGTGAGTTGTTGTGCAGGAGGAAGGTGGGAGAGTTGTTGAGCAGGAGGAAGGTGGGAGATTTATTGAGCAGGCGAAGGTGGGAGAGTTGTTGAGCAGGAGGAAGGTGGGACAATTGTTGAGCAGGAGGAAGATGGCAGAGTTGTTGAGCTGGAGAAACGTGGGAGTGTTGTTGAGCTGGAGGCTGGTGGGATAATAGCTGAGCAGGAGGAAGGTGGTAGAGTTGTTGAGCAGGAGGAATGTGGGAGAATTGTTGAGCAGGAGGAAGATGGCAGAGTTGTTGAGCTGGAGGAACGTGGGAGTGTTGTTGAGCTGGAGGAAGGTGGGAGAATTGTTGAGCACGAGGAAAGTGGGAGAAATGTTAAGCAGGAGAAAGTTGGGAGCGTTGTTAAGCTGGAGGAAGGTGGGAGAGTTGTTGTGGAGGAGGAAGGTGGGAGAGTGGTTGAGCAGGAGTAAGTTGGGAGAGATGTTCAGCTGGATAAAGGTGGGAGAGTTCTTCAGCTGGATGAAGGTGGGAGAATTGTTGAGCAGGAACTTGTTGGGAGAGTTGATGAGCAGGAGGATGGTGCGAGAGTTCATGAGCTGGAGGAAGGTGGAGAGTTGTTGAGCTGGAGGAAGGTGGGAGAGTTGTTGAGCTGGAGGAAGGTGGGAGAGTTGTTGAGCAGGTGGATGGTGGGACTGTTGTTTAGCAGGAGGAAGGTGTGAGTGCTGTTGTGCAGGAGCAAGGAGGGACTGTTGTTGAGCAGGAGGAAGGAGGGAGAGTTGTTGAGAAGGAGGAAGGTGGGAGATTTGTTGAGCAGGAGGAAGGTTGGAGAGTTGTTGAGCAGGAGGAACGTGGGAGAGTTGTTGAGCAGGAGCAAAGATGGAGAGTTGTTAAGCAGGAGGAAGTTGGGAGAGTTGTTAAGCTGGAGGAAGGTGGGAGAGTTGTTGAACAGTAGGAAGATGAGAGTGTTGTTGAGCAGGAGGAAGTTGGGAGAGTTCTTGAGCTGGAGGAATTTGGGAGAGGTGATGAGCAGGTGGATATTGGGAGAGTTGTTAAGCTGGAGGAGGGTGGGTGAGTTGTTGAGCAGGACGAAGGTGGGAGAGTTGTCGCGCAAGAGGAATGTTGGAGAGTTGTTAAGCAGGAGGAAGGTTGGAGAGTTGTTGAGCAGGAGGAAGGTGGGAGAGTTGTTGAGCAGGATGAAGGTTGGAGAGTTGTTGAGCAGGAGGAACGTGGGAGAGTTGTTGAGCAGGAGGAAGGTGGGAGAGTGGTGAGCAGCCGTAAGGTGGGAGAGTTGTTGAGCAGGCGTAGGGTGGGATAATTGTTGGGCAGGAGAAAGGCGGGAGACTATTTAAGCAGGAGAAAGGTGGGTGAGTTGTTGAGCAGGAGCAAGGAGGGACATTTGAGCAGGCGTAAGGTGGGAGAGTTGTTGAGCAGGAGGAAGGTGGGAGAGTTGTTTAGCAGGAGGAAGCTGGGAGAGTTGAAAAGCAGGAGGATGGTGGGAGTGTAGCTGAGCACGAGGAAGGTGGGCGAATTGTTGAGCAGGAGGATTGTGGGAGAATAGCTGAGCAGGAGGAAGGTGGGAGAGTTGTTGAGCAGGAGGATGGTGGGAGAATTGTTGAGCAGGAGGAAGATGGCAGAGTTGTTGAGTTGAGGAACGTGGGAGTGTTGTTGAGCTGGAGGAAGTTGGGAGAGTTGTTGAGCAGGAGGAAGGTGGGAGTGTCGATGAGCAGGAGGAAGGCGGGAGAGTTGTTGATCTGGAGCATGGTGGGAGACTTGTTGAGCTGGAGGAAGGAGGGAGCGTTGTTGAGCAGGAGGAAGGTTGGATACTTGTTGAGCAGGAGGAAGGTGGGAGAGTTGTTTAGCAGGAGGTAGGTGGGAGAGTTGTTGAGCAGGAGGAAGGTGGGAGATTTGTTGAGCAGGAGGAAGGTTGGAGATTTGATGAGCAGGAGGAAGTTGGGAGAGTTGTCGAGCAGGAGGAAGCTGGGAGGTTTGTCGAGCTCGAGGAAGGTGGGAGAGTTGTTGAGTAGGAGGAAGGTGGGAGAGTTGTTGAGCAGGAGGAAGGTGGGAGAGTTGTTGAGCAGGAGGAAGGTGGGAGATTTGTTGAGCAGGAGCAAGGTGGGAGATTTGTTGAGCAGGAGGAAGGTGGGAGAATTGTTGAGCAGGAGGAAGGTGAGAGAGTTGTTGAGCAGGAAGCAGGTGGGAGAATTGTTGAGCAGGAGGAAGGTGGGAGAGTATTTGAGCAGGGGTAACGTGTGAGAGTTGTTGAGCAGCAGGAAGGTGGGAGATTTGCTGAGCAGGAGGAAGGTGGGTGAGTTATGGAGCAGGAGGAAGGAGGGAGAGTTGTTGAGCAGGAGGATGGTGGGAGAATTGTTGAGCAGGAGGAAGATGGCAGAGTTGTTGAGTTGAGGAACGTGGGAGTGTTGTTGAGCTGGAGGAAGTTGGGAGAGTTGTTGAGCAGGAGGAAGGTGGGAGTGTCGATGAGCGGGAGGAAGGCGGGAGAGTTGTTGATCTGGAGGATGGTGGGAGACTTGTTGAGCTGGAGGAAGGTGGGAGCGTTGTTGAGCAGGAGTAAGGTTGGATACTTGTTGAGCAGGAGGAAGGTGGGAGAGTTGTTTAGCAGGAGGTAGGTGGGAGAGTTGTTGAGCAGGAGGAAGGTGGGAGATTTGTTGAGCAGGAGGAAGGTTGGAGAGTTGATGAGCAGGAGGAAGGTGGGAGATTTGTTGAGCAGGAGGAAGGTGGGAGATTTGTTGAGCAGGAGGAAGGTGGGAGAATTGTTGAGCAGGAGGAAGGTGAGAGAGTTGTTGAGCAGGAAGCAGGTGGGAGAATTGTTGAGCAGGAGGAAGGTGGGAGAGTATTTGAGCAGGGGTAACGTGTGAGAGTTGTTGAGCAGCAGGAAGGTGGGAGATTTGCTGAGCAGGAGGAAGGTGGGTGAGTTATGGAGCAGGAGGAAGGAGGGAGAGTAGTTGAGCTGGAGGAAGGTGGGAGATTTGCAGAGCAGGAGAAAGGTGGGAGAGTTGTTAAGAAGGAGGAAGGTGGGAGACTTGTTGAGCAGGAGGAAGATGGGGGGTTTAATGAGCAGGAGAATGGTGGAAGAGTAGCTGAGCAAGAGGAGGGTGGGAGCGTTGTTAAGTAGGAGGAAGGTGGGTGAGTTAATGAGCAGGAGGGAGGAGGGAGATTTGTTGAGCAGGAGGAATTGGGAGAGTTCCTGAGCATGAGGAAGGTGGGAGATTTGCAGAGCAGGAGAAAGGTGGGAGAGTTGTTAAGAAGGAGGATGGTGGGAGAGTTTTTGCACAAGAGGATGGTGGAATAGTTGTTGAGCAGGAGGAAGGTGGGAGAGTTGTTGAGAAGGAGGAAGTTGGGAGAGTTGTTAAGCTGGAGGAAGGTGGGAGAGTTCTTGAGCAGGAGGAAGGTGAGAGATTTGCTGAGCAGGAGGAAGGTGGGAGAGTTGTTGAGCAGGAGGAAGGTGGGAGAATAGCTGAGCAGGAGGAAGGTGGGAGAGTTGTTGAGCAGGAGGAAGGTGGGAGAAATGTTGAGCAGGAGGAAGATGGCAGAGTTGTTGAGCTGGAGGAACGTGGGAGTGTTGTTGAGCTGGAGGAAGGTGGGAGAGTTGTTGAGCAGGAGGAAGGTGGGAGACTTGATGAGCGGGAGGAAGGTGGGAGTGTTGTTGATCTGGTGGATGGTGGGAGACTTGTTGAGCAGGAGGAAGGTGGGAGAGTTGTTGAGCAGGAGGAAGGTGGGAGAGTTGATGAGCAGGAGGAAGTTGGGTGAGTTGTCGAGCTGGAGGAAGGTGGGACTGTTGTCGAGCAGGAGGAAGGTGGGAGAGTTGTCGAGCAGGTGGAAGGTGGGAGAGTTGTTGAGTAGGAGGAAGGTGGGAGAATTGTTGAGCAGGAGGAAGCTGGGAGATTTGTTGAACAGGAGTAAGGTGGGAGAGTTTTTGAGCAGGAGGAAGGTGGGAGAATTGTTGAGCAGTAGGAAGGTGGGAGAGTTGTTGAGCAGGAGGAAGGTGGGAGAGTTGTTAAGCAGCAGGATGGTGGGAGAGTTGTTGAGCAGGAGGAAGATGGGAGAGTTTTTGAGCAGGGGTAACGTGTGAGAGTTGTTGAGCAGGAGGAAGGAGGGAGAGTTGCTCAGCAGGAGGAAGGAGGGAGAGTTGTTGAGCAGGAGGAAGGTGGGTGAGTTAAGGAGCAGGAGGAAGGTGGGAGAGTTGTTGAGCAGGAGGAAAGTGGGAGAGTTGTTGAGCAGGAGGAAGGGGCGACTGTTGTTTATCAGGAGGAAGCTGGGAGAGTTGGTAAGCAGGAGGTTGGTGGGAGAATAACTGAGCAGGATGAAGTTGTGAGAGTATTTAAGCAGGAGGAAGCTGTGTGAGTTGTTGAGCAGGAGGAAGGTGGGACAGTTGAGCAAGCGTAAGGTGGGAGAGTTGTTGAGCTTGCGTAAGGTGGGCGAGTTGTTGATCAGGCATAAGGTGGGAGAGTTGTTTAGCAGGGGTAAGGTAGGAGAGTTGTTTAGGAGGAGGAAGCTGGGAGACTTGATAAGCAGGAGGATGGTGGGAGAGTAACTGAGCAGGAGGAAGGTGGGAGAGATTTTGAGCAGGAGGAAGGTGGGAGAATTGTTGAGCAGGAGGAAGGTGGGAGAGTTCCTGAGCAGGAGGAAGGTGGGAGAGATTTTGAGCAGGAGGAAGGTGGGAGAATTGTTGAGCAGGAGGAAGGTGGGAGAGTTGTTGAGCAGGAGGAAGGTGGGAGAATTCTTGAGCAGGAGGAAGGTGGGAGTGTTGTTGAGCAGGTTGAAGTAGGGAGAGTCGTTGAGCAGGAGAAATGTGGGAGAGTTGTTGAGCAGGAGGAAGGTGGGGGAATTGTTGAGCAGGAGGAAGATGGCAGAGTTGTTGAGCTGGAGGAACGAGGGAGTGTTGATGAGCAGGAGGAAGGTGGGAGAGTTGTTGAGCAGGAGGAAGATGGGAGAGTTGATGAGCAGGAGGATGGTGGGAGAGTTGTTGATCTGGAGGATGGTGGGAGACATGTTGAGCAGGAGGAAGGTGGGAGCGTTGATGAGCAGGAGGAAGGTTGGAGACCTGTTGAGCAGGAGAAAGGTGGGAGAGTTGTTGAGCAGGAGGAAGGTGGGAGAGTTGTTGAGCAGGAGGAAGGTGGGAGATTTGTTGAGCAGGAGGACGTTGGGACAGTTGATGAGCAGAAGGAAGTTGGGAGAGTTGTCGAGGAGGAGGAAGGTGGGAGTGTTGTCGAGCACGAGGAAGGTGGGAGAGTTGTCGAGCAGGAGGAAGGTGGCAGAGTTGTTGAGAAGGAGGAAGGTGGGAGAATTGTTGAGCAAGAGGAAGATGAGAGAGTTATTGAGTAGGAGGAAGGTGGGAGAGTTGTTGAGTAGGAGGAATGTGGGTGAGTTGTTGTGCAGGAGGAAGGTGGGAGAGTAGTTGAGCAGGAGGAAGGTGGGATATTTATTGAGCAGGAGGAAGGTGGGAGAGTTGTTGAGCAGGAGGAAGGTGGGAGAATTGTTGAGCAGGAGGAAGATGGCAGAGTTGTGTAGCTGGAGGAACGTGGGAGTGTTGTTGACCTGGAGGAAGGTGGTAGAGTTGTTGAGCAGGAGGAAGATGTGAGAGTTGATGAGCAGGAGGAAGGTGGGAGAATTGTTGAGCAGGAGGAAGATGGCAGAGTTGTTGAGCAGGAGAAACGTGGGAGTGTTGTTGAGCTGGAGGCTGGTGGGATAATAGCTGAGCAGGAGGAAGGTGGGAGAGTTGTTGAGCAGGAGGAATGTGGGAGAATTGTTGAGCAGGAGGAAGATGGCAGAGTTGTTGAGCTGGAGGAACGTGGGAGTGTTGTTGAGCTGGAGGAAGGTGGGAGAGTTGTTGAGCAGGAGGAAGATGGGAGAGTTGATGAGCAGGAGGAAGGTGGGAGAGTTGTTAATCTGGAGGAAGGTGGGAGACTTGTTGAGCAGGAGGAAGGTTGGAGCGTTGTTGAGCAGGAGTAAGGTTGGAGACTTGTTGAGCAGGAGGAAGGTGGGAGTGTTGTTGAATAGGAGGAAGGAGGGAGAGTTGTTGAGCAGGAGGAATGTGGGAGAGTTTTTGAGCAGGAGGAAGGTGGGAGATTTGTTGAGCAGGAGGTTGGAGGGAGAGTTGTTGAGCAGGAGGAAGGTGGGAGAATTGTTGAGCAGGAGGAAGGTGGGAGAGTTGTTGAGCAGGAGGAAGGTGGGAGAGTTGTTGAGCAGGAAGAAGGTGGGAGAATTGTTGAGCAGGAGGAAGTTGGGAGAGTTGTTTAGAAGAAGGAAGGTGGGAGAGTTTTTGAGCAGGGGTAACGTGTGAGAGTTGTTGAGCAGGAGGAAGGAGGGAGAGTTGCTCAGCAGGAGGAAGGAGGGAGAGTTGTTGAGCAGGAGGAAGGTGGGTGAGTTAAGGAGCAGGAGGAAGGTGGGAGAGTTGTTGAGCAGGAGGAAAGTGGGAGAGTTGTTGAGCAGGAGGAAGGGGCGACTGTTGTTTATCAGGAGGAAGCTGGGAGAGTTGGTAAGCAGGAGGTTGGTGGGAGAATAACTGAGCAGGATGAAGTTGTGAGAGTATTTAAGCAGGAGGAAGCTGTGTGAGTTGTTGAGCAGGAGGAAGGTGGGACAGTTGAGCAAGCGTAAGGTGGGAGAGTTGTTGAGCTTGCGTAAGGTGGGCGAGTTGTTGATCAGGCATAAGGTGGGAGAGTTGTTTAGCAGGGGTAAGGTAGGAGAGTTGTTTAGGAGGAGGAAGCTGGGAGACTTGATAAGCAGGAGGATGGTGGGAGAGTAACTGAGCAGGAGGAAGGTGGGAGAGATTTTGAGCAGGAGGAAGGTGGGAGAATTGTTGAGCAGGAGGAAGGTGGGAGAGTTCCTGAGCAGGAGGAAGGTGGGAGAGATTTTGAGCAGGAGGAAGGTGGGAGAATTGTTGAGCAGGAGGAAGGTGGGAGAGTTGTTGAGCAGGAGGAAGGTGGGAGAATTCTTGAGCAGGAGGAAGGTGGGAGTGTTGTTGAGCAGGTTGAAGTAGGGAGAGTCGTTGAGCAGGAGAAATGTGGGAGAGTTGTTGAGCAGGAGGAAGGTGGGGGAATTGTTGAGCAGGAGGAAGATGGCAGAGTTGTTGAGCTGGAGGAACGAGGGAGTGTTGATGAGCAGGAGGAAGGTGGGAGAGTTGTTGAGCAGGAGGAAGATGGGAGAGTTGATGAGCAGGAGGATGGTGGGAGAGTTGTTGATCTGGAGGATGGTGGGAGACATGTTGAGCAGGAGGAAGGTGGGAGCGTTGATGAGCAGGAGGAAGGTTGGAGACCTGTTGAGCAGGAGAAAGGTGGGAGAGTTGTTGAGCAGGAGGAAGGTGGGAGAGTTGTTGAGCAGGAGGAAGGTGGGAGATTTGTTGAGCAGGAGGACGTTGGGACAGTTGATGAGCAGAAGGAAGTTGGGAGAGTTGTCGAGGAGGAGGAAGGTGGGAGTGTTGTCGAGCACGAGGAAGGTGGGAGAGTTGTCGAGCAGGAGGAAGGTGGCAGAGTTGTTGAGAAGGAGGAAGGTGGGAGAATTGTTGAGCAAGAGGAAGATGAGAGAGTTATTGAGTAGGAGGAAGGTGGGAGAGTTGTTGAGTAGGAGGAATGTGGGTGAGTTGTTGTGCAGGAGGAAGGTGGGAGAGTAGTTGAGCAGGAGGAAGGTGGGATATTTATTGAGCAGGAGGAAGGTGGGAGAGTTGTTGAGCAGGAGGAAGGTGGGAGAATTGTTGAGCAGGAGGAAGATGGCAGAGTTGTGTAGCTGGAGGAACGTGGGAGTGTTGTTGACCTGGAGGAAGGTGGTAGAGTTGTTGAGCAGGAGGAAGATGTGAGAGTTGATGAGCAGGAGGAAGGTGGGAGAATTGTTGAGCAGGAGGAAGATGGCAGAGTTGTTGAGCAGGAGAAACGTGGGAGTGTTGTTGAGCTGGAGGCTGGTGGGATAATAGCTGAGCAGGAGGAAGGTGGGAGAGTTGTTGAGCAGGAGGAATGTGGGAGAATTGTTGAGCAGGAGGAAGATGGCAGAGTTGTTGAGCTGGAGGAACGTGGGAGTGTTGTTGAGCTGGAGGAAGGTGGGAGAGTTGTTGAGCAGGAGGAAGATGGGAGAGTTGATGAGCAGGAGGAAGGTGGGAGAGTTGTTAATCTGGAGGAAGGTGGGAGACTTGTTGAGCAGGAGGAAGGTTGGAGCGTTGTTGAGCAGGAGTAAGGTTGGAGACTTGTTGAGCAGGAGGAAGGTGGGAGTGTTGTTGAATAGGAGGAAGGAGGGAGAGTTGTTGAGCAGGAGGAATGTGGGAGAGTTTTTGAGCAGGAGGAAGGTGGGAGATTTGTTGAGCAGGAGGTTGGAGGGAGAGTTGTTGAGCAGGAGGAAGGTGGGAGAATTGTTGAGCAGGAGGAAGGTGGGAGAGTTGTTGAGCAGGAGGAAGGTGGGAGAGTTGTTGAGCAGGAAGAAGGTGGGAGAATTGTTGAGCAGGAGGAAGTTGGGAGAGTTGTTTAGAAGAAGGAAGGTGGGAGAGTTTTTGAGCAGGGGTAACGTGTGAGAGTTGTTGAGCAGGAGGAAGGTGGGAGAATTGCTCAGCAGGAGGAAGGAGGGAGAGTTGTTGAGCAGGAAGAAGGTGGGTGAGTTAAGGAGCAGGAGGAGGGTGGGAGAGTTCCTGAGCAGAAGGAGTGCGGGAGATTTGCAGAGCAGGAGAAAGGTGGGAGAGTTGTTAAAAGGAGGAAGGTGGGAGACTTGTTGAGCAGGAGGAAGATGGGGGGGGGGTTAATGTGCAGGAGGAAGGTGGGAGAGTATCTGAGCAGGAGGAGGGAGGGAGCGTTGTTGAGTAGGAGGATGGTGGGTGACTTAATGAGCAGGAGGGAGGAGGGAGAGTTGTTGAGCAGGAGGATGGTGGGCGAGTTGTTGAACAGGCGTAAGGTGGGAGAGTTGTTGAGCAGGCGTAAGGTGGCATAATTGTTGAGCAGGAGGAAGGTGGGAGAGTGGTTGAGCAGGTGGAAGTTGGGAGATTATTTAAGCAGGAGGAAGGTGGGTGAGTTGTTGAGCAGGAGGTAGATGGGACAGTTCAGCAGGCGTAAGGTTGGATAGTTGCTGAGCTTGCGTAAGGTGGGCGAGTTGTTGATCAGGCGTAAGGTGGGAGAGTTGTTGGGCAGGAGGAAGGTGGGAAAATTGTTTAGCAGGAGGAATCTGGGAGAGTTGATAAGCAGGAGGATGATGGGAGAGTAGCTGAGCACGAGGAAGGTGGGAGAGTTATTGAGCAGGAGGAAGGTGGGAGAATTGTTGAGCAGGAGGATGGTGGGAGAACAGCTGAACAGGAGGAAGGTGAGAGAGTTGTTGAGCAGGAGGAAGGTGGGAGAATTGTTGAGCAGGAGGAAGGTGGGAGCGTTGATGAGCAGGAGGAAGGTGGGAGAGTTGTTGATCTGGAGGATGTTGGGAGACTTGTTGAGCAGGAGGAAGGTGGGAGCGTTGTTGAGCAGGAGGAAGGTTGGAGACTTGTTGAGCTGGAGGAAGGTGGGAGAGTCGTTGCCCAGGAGGAAGGTGGGAGAGTTGTTGAGCAGGTGGAAGGTGGGAGATATGTTGAGCAGGAGAAAGGTGGGAGTGTTGATGAGCAGGAGGAAGTTGGGAGAGTTGTCGAGCAGGAGGAAGGTGGGAGTGTTGTCGAGCACTAGGAAGGTGGGAGAGTTGTCGAGCAGGAGGAAGGTGGGAGAGTTGTTGAGAAGGAGGAAGGTGGGAGAGTTGTTGAGCAGGAGGAAGGTGGGAGAATTGGTGAGCAGGAGGAAGGTGGGAGAGTTGCTGAGCAAGAGGAAGGTTGGAGAGTTGTTGAGCAGGCGGAAGGTGGGAGAGTTGTTCAGCAGGAGGAAGGTGGGAGTGTTGTTGAGCTGGAGGAAGGTGGGAGAGTTGTTGAGCAGGAGGAAGATGTGAGAGTTGATGAGCAGGAGGATGGTGGGAGAATTGTTGAGCAGGAGGAAGATGGCAGAGTTGTTGAGCTGGAGAAACGTGGGAGTGTTGTTGAGCTGGAGGCTGGTGGGAGAATAGCTGAGCTGGAGGAAGGTGGGAGAGTTGTTGAGCAGGAGGAAGGTGGGAGAGTTGTTGAGCAGGAGGAAGATGGCAGAGTTGTTGAGCTGGAGGAACATGGGAGTGTTGTTGAATAGGAGGAAGGAGGGAGAGTTGTTGAGCAGGAGGAATGTGGGAGAGTTGATGAGCAGGAGGAAGGTGGGAGACTTGTTGAGCAGGAGGAAGGTGGGAGAGTTGTTGAGCAGGAGGCAGATGGGAGATTTGTTGAGCAGGAGGAAGGCGGGAGAGTTTATGAGCAGGAGGAAGTTGGGTGAGTTGTCGAGCAGGAGGAAGGTGGGAGAGTTGTCGAGCAGGAGGAAGGTGGGAGAGTTGTCGAGCAGGAGGAAGGTGGCAGAGTTGTTGAGAAGGAGGAAGGTGGGAGAATTGTTGAGCAAGAGGAAGATGAGAGAGTTATTGAGTAGGAGGAAGGTGGGAGAGTTGTTGAGTAGGAGGAATGTGGGTGAGTTGTTGTGCAGGAGGAAGGTGGGAGAGTAGTTGAGCAGGAGGAAGGTGGGATATTTATTGAGCAGGAGGAAGGTGGGAGAGTTGTTGAGCAGGAGGAAGGTGGGAGAATTGTTGAGCAGGAGGAAGATGGCAGAGTTGTGTAGCTGGAGGAACGTGGGAGTGTTGTTGACCTGGAGGAAGGTGGTAGAGTTGTTGAGCAGGAGGAAGATGTGAGAGTTGATGAGCAGGAGGAAGGTGGGAGAATTGTTGAGCAGGAGGAAGATGGCAGAGTTGTTGAGCAGGAGAAACGTGGGAGTGTTGTTGAGCTGGAGGCTGGTGGGATAATAGCTGAGCAGGAGGAAGGTGGGAGAGTTGTTGAGCAGGAGGAATGTGGGAGAATTGTTGAGCAGGAGGAAGATGGCAGAGTTGTTGAGCTGGAGGAACGTGGGAGTGTTGTTGAGCTGGAGGAAGGTGGGAGAGTTGTTGAGCAGGAGGAAGATGGGAGAGTTGATGAGCAGGAGGAAGGTGGGAGAGTTGTTAATCTGGAGGAAGGTGGGAGACTTGTTGAGCAGGAGGAAGGTTGGAGCGTTGTTGAGCAGGAGTAAGGTTGGAGACTTGTTGAGCAGGAGGAAGGTGGGAGTGTTGTTGAATAGGAGGAAGGAGGGAGAGTTGTTGAGCAGGAGGAATGTGGGAGAGTTTTTGAGCAGGAGGAAGGTGGGAGATTTGTTGAGCAGGAGGTTGGAGGGAGAGTTGTTGAGCAGGAGGAAGGTGGGAGAATTGTTGAGCAGGAGGAAGGTGGGAGAGTTGTTGAGCAGGAGGAAGGTGGGAGAGTTGTTGAGCAGGAAGAAGGTGGGAGAATTGTTGAGCAGGAGGAAGTTGGGAGAGTTGTTTAGAAGAAGGAAGGTGGGAGAGTTTTTGAGCAGGGGTAACGTGTGAGAGTTGTTGAGCAGGAGGAAGGTGGGAGAATTGCTCAGCAGGAGGAAGGAGGGAGAGTTGTTGAGCAGGAAGAAGGTGGGTGAGTTAAGGAGCAGGAGGAGGGTGGGAGAGTTCCTGAGCAGAAGGAGTGCGGGAGATTTGCAGAGCAGGAGAAAGGTGGGAGAGTTGTTAAAAGGAGGAAGGTGGGAGACTTGTTGAGCAGGAGGAAGATGGGGGGGGGGTTAATGTGCAGGAGGAAGGTGGGAGAGTATCTGAGCAGGAGGAGGGAGGGAGCGTTGTTGAGTAGGAGGATGGTGGGTGACTTAATGAGCAGGAGGGAGGAGGGAGAGTTGTTGAGCAGGAGGATGGTGGGCGAGTTGTTGAACAGGCGTAAGGTGGGAGAGTTGTTGAGCAGGCGTAAGGTGGCATAATTGTTGAGCAGGAGGAAGGTGGGAGAGTGGTTGAGCAGGTGGAAGTTGGGAGATTATTTAAGCAGGAGGAAGGTGGGTGAGTTGTTGAGCAGGAGGTAGATGGGACAGTTCAGCAGGCGTAAGGTTGGATAGTTGCTGAGCTTGCGTAAGGTGGGCGAGTTGTTGATCAGGCGTAAGGTGGGAGAGTTGTTGGGCAGGAGGAAGGTGGGAAAATTGTTTAGCAGGAGGAATCTGGGAGAGTTGATAAGCAGGAGGATGATGGGAGAGTAGCTGAGCACGAGGAAGGTGGGAGAGTTATTGAGCAGGAGGAAGGTGGGAGAATTGTTGAGCAGGAGGATGGTGGGAGAACAGCTGAACAGGAGGAAGGTGAGAGAGTTGTTGAGCAGGAGGAAGGTGGGAGAATTGTTGAGCAGGAGGAAGGTGGGAGCGTTGATGAGCTGGAGGAAGGTGGGAGAGTTGTTGATCTGGAGGATGTTGGGAGACTTGTTGAGCAGGAGGAAGGTGGGAGCGTTGTTGAGCAGGAGGAAGGTTGGAGACTTGTTGAGCTGGAGGAAGGTGGGAGAGTCGTTGCCCAGGAGGAAGGTGGGAGAGTTGTTGAGCAGGTGGAAGGTGGGAGATATGTTGAGCAGGAGAAAGGTGGGAGTGTTGATGAGCAGGAGGAAGTTGGGAGAGTTGTCGAGCAGGAGGAAGGTGGGAGTGTTGTCGAGCACTAGGAAGGTGGGAGAGTTGTCGAGCAGAAGGAAGGTGGGAGAGTTGTTGAGAAGGAGGAAGGTGGGAGAGTTGTTGAGCAGGAGGAAGGTGGGAGAATTGGTGAGCAGGAGGAAGGTGGGAGAGTTGCTGAGCAAGAGGAAGGTTGGAGAGTTGTTGAGCAGGCGGAAGGTGGGAGAGTTGTTCAGCAGGAGGAAGGTGGGAGTGTTGTTGAGCTGGAGGAAGGTGGGAGAGTTGTTGAGCAGGAGGAAGATGTGAGAGTTGATGAGCAGGAGGATGGTGGGAGAATTGTTGAGCAGGAGGAAGATGGCAGAGTTGTTGAGCTGGAGAAACGTGGGAGTGTTGTTGAGCTGGAGGCTGGTGGGAGAATAGCTGAGCTGGAGGAAGGTGGGAGAGTTGTTGAGCAGGAGGAAGGTGGGAGAGTTGTTGAGCAGGAGGAAGATGGCAGAGTTGTTGAGCTGGAGGAACATGGGAGTGTTGTTGAATAGGAGGAAGGAGGGAGAGTTGTTGAGCAGGAGGAATGTGGGAGAGTTGATGAGCAGGAGGAAGGTGGGAGACTTGTTGAGCAGGAGGAAGGTGGGAGAGTTGTTGAGCAGGAGGCAGATGGGAGATTTGTTGAGCAGGAGGAAGGCGGGAGAGTTTATGAGCAGGAGGAAGTTGGGTGAGTTGTCGAGCAGGAGGAAGGTGGGAGAGTTGTCGAGCAGGAGGAAGGTGGGAGTGTTGTCGAGCACGAGGAAGGTGGGAGAGTTGTCGAGGAGGAGGAAGTTGGCAGAGTTGTTGAGAAGGAGGAAGGTGGGAGAACTGTTGAGCAGGAGGAAGGTGAGAGAGTTATTGAGCAGGAGGAAGGTGGGAGAGTTGTTGAGCAGGAGGAAGGTGGGAGATTTGTTGAGCAGGAGGAAGGTGGGAGAGTTGTTGAATAGGAGGAAGGTGGGAGATTTGTTGAGCAGGAGGAAGGTGGGAGAGTTGTTGAGCAGGAGGAAGGTGGGAGAGTTGTTGAGCAGGAAGAAGGTGGGAGAATTGTTGAGCAGGAGGAAGGTGGGAGAGTTGTTGAGCAGGAAGAAGGTGGGAGATTTGTTGAGCAGGAGGAAGGTGGGAAAGTTGTTTAGCAGAAGGAAGGTGGGAGAGATTTTGAGCGGTAGCAAGGTCGGAGAATTGTTGAGAAGGAGGAGGGTGGGAGAGTTTTTGAGCAGGGGTAACGTGTGAGAGCTGTTGAGCAGGAGGAAGGTGGGAGAATTGCTCAGCAGGAGGAAGGAGGGAGAGTTGTTGAGCAGGAGGAAGGTGGGTGAGTTAAGGAGCAGGAGGAAGGAGGGAGAGTTGTTGAGCAGGAGGAATTGGCAGAGTTCCTGAGCAGGTGGAGGGTGGGAGAGTTGTTGAGCAGGAAGAAGTTGGGCGAATTGTTGAGCAGGAGGAAGTTGGGAGAGTTGTTTAGAAGAAGGAAGGTGGGAGAGTTTTTGAGCTGTAGCAAGGTGGGAGAAGTGTTGAGCAGGAGGAAGGTGGGAGAGTTGTTGAGCAGGAGGCAGATGGGAGATTTGTTGAGCAGGAGGAAGGCGGGAGAGTTTATGAGCAGGAGGAAGTTGGGTGAGTTGTCGAGCAGGAGGAAGGTGGGAGAGTTGTCGAGCAGGAGGAAGGTGGGAGTGTTGTCGAGCACGAGGAAGGTGGGAGAGTTGTCGAGGAGGAGGAAGTTGGCAGAGTTGTTGAGAAGGAGGAAGGTGGGAGAACTGTTGAGCAGGAGGAAGGTGAGAGAGTTATTGAGCAGGAGGAAGGTGGGAGAGTTGTTGAGCAGGAGGAAGGTGGGAGATTTGTTGAGCAGGAGGAAGGTGGGAGAGTTGTTGAATAGGAGGAAGGTGGGAGATTTGTTGAGCAGGAGGAAGGTGGGAGAGTTGTTGAGCAGGAGGAAGGTGGGAGAATTGTTGAGCAGGAGGAAGGTGGGAGAGTTGTTGAGCAGGAAGAAGGTGGGAGATTTGTTGAGCAGGAGGAAGGTGGGAAAGTTGTTTAGCAGAAGGAAGGTGGGAGAGATTTTGAGCGGTAGCAAGGTCGGAGAATTGTTGAGAAGGAGGAGGGTGGGAGAGTTTTTGAGCAGGGGTAACGTGTGAGAGCTGTTGAGCAGGAGGAAGGTGGGAGAATTGCTCAGCAGGAGGAAGGAGGGAGAGTTGTTGAGCAGGAGGAAGGTGGGTGAGTTAAGGAGCAGGAGGAAGGAGGGAGAGTTGTTGAGCAGGAGGAATTGGCAGAGTTCCTGAGCAGGTGGAGGGTGGGAGAGTTGTTGAGCAGGAAGAAGGTGGGCGAATTGTTGAGCAGGAGGAAGTTGGGAGAGTTGTTTAGAAGAAGGAAGGTGGGAGAGTTTTTGAGCTGTAGCAAGGTGGGAGAAGTGTTGAGCAGGAGGAAGGTGGGAGAGTTGTTGAGCACGAGGAGGGTGGGAGAGTTATTGAGCAGGGGTAACGTGTGAGAGTTGTTGAGCAGGAGGAAGGTGGGAGAATTGCTCAGCAGGAGGAAGGTGGGAGAGTTGCTGAGCAAGAGGAAGGTTGGAGAGTTGTTGAGCAGGCGGAAGGTGGGAGAGTTGTTCAGCAGGAGGAAGGTGGGAGTGTTGTTGAGCAGGAGGAAGGTGGGAGAGTTGTTGAGCAGGAGAAAGATGTGAGAGTTGATGAGCAGGAGGATGGTGGGAGAATTGTTGAGCAGGAGGAAGATGGCAAAGTTGTTGAGCTGGAGAAACGTGGGAGTCTTGTTGAGCTGGAGGCTGGTGGGAGAATAGCTGAGCTGGAGGAAGGTGGGAGAGTTGTTGAGCAGGAGGAAGGTGGGAGAGTTGTAGAGCAGGAGGAAGATGGCAGAGTTGTTGAGCTGGAGGAACGTGGGAGTGTTGTTGAGCTGGAGGAATGTGGGAGAGTTGTTGAGCAGGAGGAAGATGGGAGAGTTGATGAGCAGGAGGAGGGTGGGAGAGTTTTTGAGCAGGGGTAACGTGTGAGAGCTGTTGAGCAGGAGGAAGGTGGGAGAATTGCTCAGCAGGAGGACGGAGGGAGAGTTGTTGAGCAGGAGGAAGGTGGGTGAGTTAAGGAACAGGAGGAAGGAGGGAGAGTTGTTGAGCAGGAGGAATTGGCAGATTTCCTGAGCAGGTGGAGGGTGGGAGAGTTGTTGAGCAGGAAGACGGTGGGCGAATTGTTGAGCAGGAGGAAGCTGGGAGAGTTGTTTAGAAGAAGGAAGGTGGGAGAGTTTTTGAGCTGTAGCAAGGTGGGAGAAGTGTTGAGCAGGAGGAAGGTGGGAGAGTTGTTGAGCACGAGGAGGGTGGGAGAGTTATTGAGCAGGGGTAACGTGTGAGAGCTGTTGAGCAGGAGGAAGGTGGGAGAATTGCTCAGCAGGAGGAAGGAGGGAGAGTTGTTGAGAAGGAGGAAAGTGGGTGAGTTAAGGAGCAGGAGGAACGAGGGAGAGTTGTTGAGCAGGAGGAGTTGGCAGAGTTCCTGAGCAGGAGGAGGGTGGGAGAGTTGCATAGCAGGAGAAAGGTGGGAGAGTTGTTAAAAGGAGGAAGGTGGGAGACTTGGTGAGCAGGAGGAAGATGGGGGGGGTTAATGAGCAGGAGGAAGGTGGGAGAGTAGCTGAGCAGGAGGAGGGAGGGAGCGTTGTTGAGTAGGAGGATGGTGGGTGAGTTAATGAGCAGGAGGGAGGAGGGAGAGTTGTTGAGCAGGCGTAAGGTGGGATAATTGTTGAGCTGGAGGAAGGTGGGAGAATGGTTGAGTAGGAGGAAGTTGGGAGAGTATTTAAGCAGGAGGAAGGTGGGTGAGTTGTTGAGCAGGAGGTAGATGGGACAGTTCAGCAGGCGTAAGGTAGGAGAGTTGTTGAGCTTGCGTAAGATGGGCGAGTTGTTGATCAGGCGTAAGGTGGGAGAGTTGTTGAGCAGGAGGAAGATGGGAGAGTTGATGAGCAGGAGGAAGGTGGGAGAGTTGTTAATCTGGAGGAAGGTGGGAGACTTGTTGAGCAGGAGGAAGGTTGGAGCGTTGTTGAGCAGGAGTAAGGTTGGAGACTTGTTGAGCAGGAGGAAGGTGGGAGTGTTGTTGAATAGGAGGAAGGAGGGAGAGTTGTTGAGCAGGAGGAATGTGGGAGAGTTTTTGAGCAGGAGGAAGGTGGGAGATTTGTTGAGCAGGAGGTTGGAGGGAGAGTTGTTGAGCAGGAGGAAGGTGGGAGAATTGTTGAGCAGGAGGAAGGTGGGAGAGTTGTTGAGCAGGAGGAAGGTGGGAGAGTTGTTGAGCAGGAAGAAGGTGGGAGAATTGTTGAGCAGGAGGAAGTTGGGAGAGTTGTTTAGAAGAAGGAAGGTGGGAGAGTTTTTGAGCAGGAGGAAGGTGGGAGAATTGCTCAGCAGGAGGAAGGAGGGAGAGTTGTTGAGCAGGAAGAAGGTGGGTGAGTTAAGGAGCAGGAGGAGGGTGGGAGAGTTCCTGAGCAGAAGGAGTGCGGGAGATTTGCAGAGCAGGAGAAAGGTGGGAGAGTTGTTAAAAGGAGGAAGGTGGGAGACTTGTTGAGCAGGAGGAAGATGGGGGGGGGGTTAATGTGCAGGAGGAAGGTGGGAGAGTATCTGAGCAGGAGGAGGGAGGGAGCGTTGTTGAGTAGGAGGATGGTGGGTGACTTAATGAGCAGGAGGGAGGAGGGAGAGTTGTTGAGCAGGAGGATGGTGGGCGAGTTGTTGAACAGGCGTAAGGTGGGAGAGTTGTTGAGCAGGCGTAAGGTGGCATAATTGTTGAGCAGGAGGAAGGTGGGAGAGTGGTTGAGCAGGTGGAAGTTGGGAGATTATTTAAGCAGGAGGAAGGTGGGTGAGTTGTTGAGCAGGAGGTAGATGGGACAGTTCAGCAGGCGTAAGGTTGGATAGTTGCTGAGCTTGCGTAAGGTGGGCGAGTTGTTGATCAGGCGTAAGGTGGGAGAGTTGTTGGGCAGGAGGAAGGTGGGAAAATTGTTTAGCAGGAGGAATCTGGGAGAGTTGATAAGCAGGAGGATGATGGGAGAGTAGCTGAGCACGAGGAAGGTGGGAGAGTTATTGAGCAGGAGGAAGGTGGGAGAATTGTTGAGCAGGAGGATGGTGGGAGAACAGCTGAACAGGAGGAAGGTGAGAGAGTTGTTGAGCAGGAGGAAGGTGGGAGAATTGTTGAGCAGGAGGAAGGTGGGAACGTTGATGAGCAGGAGGAAGGTGGGAGAGTTGTTGATCTGGAGGATGTTGGGAGACTTGTTGAGCAGGAGGAAGGTGGGAGCGTTGTTGAGCAGGAGGAAGGTTGGAGACTTGTTGAGCTGGAGGAAGGTGGGAGAGTCGTTGCCCAGGAGGAAGGTGGGAGAGTTGTTGAGCAGGTGGAAGGTGGGAGATATGTTGAGCAGGAGAAAGGTGGGAGTGTTGATGAGCAGGAGGAAGTTGGGAGAGTTGTCGAGCAGGAGGAAGGTGGGAGTGTTGTCGAGCACTAGGAAGGTGGGAGAGTTGTCGAGCAGAAGGAAGGTGGGAGAGTTGTTGAGAAGGAGGAAGGTGGGAGAGTTGTTGAGCAGGAGGAAGGTGGGAGAATTGGTGAGCAGGAGGAAGGTGGGAGAGTTGCTGAGCAAGAGGAAGGTTGGAGAGTTGTTGAGCAGGCGGAAGGTGGGAGAGTTGTTCAGCAGGAGGAAGGTGGGAGTGTTGTTGAGCTGGAGGAAGGTGGGAGAGTTGTTGAGCAGGAGGAAGATGTGAGAGTTGATGAGCAGGAGGATGGTGGGAGAATTGTTGAGCAGGAGGAAGATGGCAGAGTTGTTGAGCTGGAGAAACGTGGGAGTGTTGTTGAGCTGGAGGCTGGTGGGAGAATAGCTGAGCTGGAGGAAGGTGGGAGAGTTGTTGAGCAGGAGGAAGGTGGGAGAGTTGTTGAGCAGGAGGAAGATGGCAGAGTTGTTGAGCTGGAGGAACATGGGAGTGTTGTTGAATAGGAGGAAGGAGGGAGAGTTGTTGAGCAGGAGGAATGTGGGAGAGTTGATGAGCAGGAGGAAGGTGGGAGACTTGTTGAGCAGGAGGAAGGTGGGAGAGTTGTTGAGCAGGAGGCAGATGGGAGATTTGTTGAGCAGGAGGAAGGCGGGAGAGTTTATGAGCAGGAGGAAGTTGGGTGAGTTGTCGAGCAGGAGGAAGGTGGGAGAGTTGTCGAGCAGGAGGAAGGTGGGAGTGTTGTCGAGCACGAGGAAGGTGGGAGAGTTGTCGAGGAGGAGGAAGTTGGCAGAGTTGTTGAGAAGGAGGAAGGTGGGAGAACTGTTGAGCAGGAGGAAGGTGAGAGAGTTATTGAGCAGGAGGAAGGTGGGAGAGTTGTTGAGCAGGAGGAAGGTGGGAGATTTGTTGAGCAGGAGGAAGGTGGGAGAGTTGTTGAATAGGAGGAAGGTGGGAGATTTGTTGAGCAGGAGGAAGGTGGGAGAGTTGTTGAGCAGGAGGAAGGTGGGAGAGTTGTTGAGCAGGAAGAAGGTGGGAGAATTGTTGAGCAGGAGGAAGGTGGGAGAGTTGTTGAGCAGGAAGAAGGTGGGAGAATTGTTGAGCAGGAGGAAGGTGGGAAAGTTGTTTAGCAGAAGGAAGGTGGGAGAGATTTTGAGCGGTAGCAAGGTCGGAGAATTGTTGAGAAGGAGGAGGGTGGGAGAGTTTTTGAGCAGGGGTAACGTGTGAGAGCTGTTGAGCAGGAGGAAGGTGGGAGAATTGCTCAGCAGGAGGAAGGAGGGAGAGTTGTTGAGCAGGAGGAAGGTGGGTGAGTTAAGGAGCAGGAGGAAGGAGGGAGAGTTGTTGAGCAGGAGGAATTGGCAGAGTTCCTGAGCAGGTGGAGGGTGGGAGAGTTGTTGAGCAGGAAGAAGGTGGGCGAATTGTTGAGCAGGAGGAAGTTGGGAGAGTTGTTTAGAAGAAGGAAGGTGGGAGAGTTTTTGAGCTGTAGCAAGGTGGGAGAAGTGTTGAGCAGGAGGAAGGTGGGAGAGTTGTTGAGCACGAGGAGGGTGGGAGAGTTATTGAGCAGGGGTAACGTGTGAGAGTTGTTGAGCAGGAGGAAGGTGGGAGAATTGCTCAGCAGGAGGAAGGTGGGAGAGTTGCTGAGCAAGAGGAAGGTTGGAGAGTTGTTGAGCAGGCGGAAGGTGGGAGAGTTGTTCAGCAGGAGGAAGGTGGGAGTGTTGTTGAGCAGGAGGAAGGTGGGAGAGTTGTTGAGCAGGAGAAAGATGTGAGAGTTGATGAGCAGGAGGATGGTGGGAGAATTGTTGAGCAGGAGGAAGATGGCAAAGTTGTTGAGCTGGAGAAACGTGGGAGTCTTGTTGAGCTGGAGGCTGGTGGGAGAATAGCTGAGCTGGAGGAAGGTGGGAGAGTTGTTGAGCAGGAGGAAGGTGGGAGAGTTGTAGAGCAGGAGGAAGATGGCAGAGTTGTTGAGCTGGAGGAACGTGGGAGTGTTGTTGAGCTGGAGGAATGTGGGAGAGTTGTTGAGCAGGAGGAAGATGGGAGAGTTGATGAGCAGGAGGAGGGTGGGAGAGTTTTTGAGCAGGGGTAACGTGTGAGAGCTGTTGAGCAGGAGGAAGGTGGGAGAATTGCTCAGCAGGAGGACGGAGGGAGAGTTGTTGAGCAGGAGGAAGGTGGGTGAGTTAAGGAACAGGAGGAAGGAGGGAGAGTTGTTGAGCAGGAGGAATTGGCAGATTTCCTGAGCAGGTGGAGGGTGGGAGAGTTGTTGAGCAGGAAGACGGTGGGCGAATTGTTGAGCAGGAGGAAGCTGGGAGAGTTGTTTAGAAGAAGGAAGGTGGGAGAGTTTTTGAGCTGTAGCAAGGTGGGAGAAGTGTTGAGCAGGAGGAAGGTGGGAGAGTTGTTGAGCACGAGGAGGGTGGGAGAGTTATTGAGCAGGGGTAACGTGTGAGAGCTGTTGAGCAGGAGGAAGGTGGGAGAATTGCTCAGCAGGAGGAAGGAGGGAGAGTTGTTGAGAAGGAGGAAAGTGGGTGAGTTAAGGAGCAGGAGGAACGAGGGAGAGTTGTTGAGCAGGAGGAGTTGGCAGAGTTCCTGAGCAGGAGGAGGGTGGGAGAGTTGCATAGCAGGAGAAAGGTGGGAGAGTTGTTAAAAGGAGGAAGGTGGGAGACTTGGTGAGCAGGAGGAAGATGGGGGGGGTTAATGAGCAGGAGGAAGGTGGGAGAGTAGCTGAGCAGGAGGAGGGAGGGAGCGTTGTTGAGTAGGAGGATGGTGGGTGAGTTAATGAGCAGGAGGGAGGAGGGAGAGTTGTTGAGCAGGCGTAAGGTGGGATAATTGTTGAGCTGGAGGAAGGTGGGAGAATGGTTGAGTAGGAGGAAGTTGGGAGAGTATTTAAGCAGGAGGAAGGTGGGTGAGTTGTTGAGCAGGAGGTAGATGGGACAGTTCAGCAGGCGTAAGGTAGGAGAGTTGTTGAGCTTGCGTAAGATGGGCGAGTTGTTGATCAGGCGTAAGGTGGGAGAGTTGTTGAGCAGGAGGAAGGTGGGAGAGTTGATAAGCAGGAGGATGGTGGGAGAGTAGCTGAGCACGAGGAAGGTGGGAGAGTTATTGAGCAGGAGGAAGGTGGGAGAATTGTTGAGCAGGAGGAAGGTGAGAGAGTTGTTGAGCAGGAGGAAGGTTGGAGACTTGTTGAGCTGGAGGAAGGTGGGAGAGTTGTTGAGCAGGAGGAAGGTGGGTGAGTTAAGGAGCAGGAGGAAGGAGGGAGAGTTGTTGAGCAGGAGGAATTGGCAGAGTTCCTGAGCAGGTGGAGGGTGGGAGAGTTGTTGAGCAGGAAGAAGGTGGGCGAATTGTTGAGCAGGAGGAAGTTGGGAGAGTTGTTTAGAAGAAGGAAGGTGGGAGAGTTTTTGAGCTGTAGCAAGGTGGGAGAAGTGTTGAGCAGGAGGAAGGTGGGAGAGTTGTTGAGCACGAGGAGGGTGGGAGAGTTATTGAGCAGGGGTAACGTGTGAGAGTTGTTGAGCAGGAGGAAGGTGGGAGAATTGCTCAGCAGGAGGAAGGTGGGAGAGTTGCTGAGCAAGAGGAAGGTTGGAGAGTTGTTGAGCAGGCGGAAGGTGGGAGAGTTGTTCAGCAGGAGGAAGGTGGGAGTGTTGTTGAGCAGGAGGAAGGTGGGAGAGTTGTTGAGCAGGAGAAAGATGTGAGAGTTGATGAGCAGGAGGATGGTGGGAGAATTGTTGAGCAGGAGGAAGATGGCAAAGTTGTTGAGCTGGAGAAACGTGGGAGTCTTGTTGAGCTGGAGGCTGGTGGGAGAATAGCTGAGCTGGAGGAAGGTGGGAGAGTTGTTGAGCAGGAGGAAGGTGGGAGAGTTGTAGAGCAGGAGGAAGATGGCAGAGTTGTTGAGCTGGAGGAACGTGGGAGTGTTGTTGAGCTGGAGGAATGTGGGAGAGTTGTTGAGCAGGAGGAAGATGGGAGAGTTGATGAGCAGGAGGAGGGTGGGAGAGTTTTTGAGCAGGGGTAACGTGTGAGAGCTGTTGAGCAGGAGGAAGGTGGGAGAATTGCTCAGCAGGAGGACGGAGGGAGAGTTGTTGAGCAGGAGGAAGGTGGGTGAGTTAAGGAACAGGAGGAAGGAGGGAGAGTTGTTGAGCAGGAGGAATTGGCAGATTTCCTGAGCAGGTGGAGGGTGGGAGAGTTGTTGAGCAGGAAGACGGTGGGCGAATTGTTGAGCAGGAGGAAGCTGGGAGAGTTGTTTAGAAGAAGGAAGGTGGGAGAGTTTTTGAGCTGTAGCAAGGTGGGAGAAGTGTTGAGCAGGAGGAAGGTGGGAGAGTTGTTGAGCACGAGGAGGGTGGGAGAGTTATTGAGCAGGGGTAACGTGTGAGAGCTGTTGAGCAGGAGGAAGGTGGGAGAATTGCTCAGCAGGAGGAAGGAGGGAGAGTTGTTGAGCAGGAGGAAAGTGGGTGAGTTAAGGAGCAGGAGGAACGAGGGAGAGTTGTTGAGCAGGAGGAGTTGGCAGAGTTCCTGAGCAGGAGGAGGGTGGGAGAGTTGCATAGCAGGAGAAAGGTGGGAGAGTTGTTAAAAGGAGGAAGGTGGGAGACTTGTTGAGCAGGAGGAAGATGGGGGGGGTTAATGAGCAGGAGGAAGGTGGGAGAGTAGCTGAGCAGGAGGAGGGTGGGAGCGTTGTTGAGTAGGAGGATGGTGGGTGAGTTAATGAGCAGGAGGAAGGTGAGAGAGTTGTTGAGCAGGAGGAAGGTTGGATAATTGTTGAGCTGGAGGAAGGTGGGAGAGTGGTTGAGTAGGAGGAAGTTGGGAGAGTATTTAAGCAGGAGGAAGGTGGGTGAGTTGTTGAGCAGGAGGTAGATTGGACAGTTCAGCAGGCGTAAGGTAGGAGAGTTGTTGAGCTTGCGTAAGGTGGGCGAGTTGTTGATCAGGCGTAAGGTGGGAGAGTTGTTGAGCAGGAGGAAGGTGGGAGAGTTGATAAGCAGGAGGATGTTGGGAGAGTAGCTGAGCACGAGGAAGGTGGGAGAGTTATTGAGCAGGTGGAAGGTGGGAGAATTGTTGAGCAGGAGGAAGGTGAGAGAGTTGTTGAGCAGGTGGAAGGTTGGAGACTTGTTGAGCTGGAGAAAGGTGGGAGAGTTGTTGAGCAGGAGGAAGGTGGGAGAGTTGTTGAGCATGAGGAAGGTGGGAGATTTGTTGAGCAGGAGAAAGGTGGGAGAGTTGATGAGCAGGAGGAAGTTGTGAGAGCTGTCGAGCAGGAGGAAGGTGGGAGTGTTGTCGAGCACTAGGAAGTTGGGAGAGTTGTCGAGCAGGAGGAAGGTGGCAGAGATGTTGAGAAGGAGGAAGGTGGGAGAATTGTTGAGCAAGAGGAAGGTGAGGGAGTTATTGAGCAGGAGGAAAGTGAGAGAGTTATTGAGCAGGAGGAAGGTGGGAGAGTTGTTGAGTAGGAGGAAGGTGGGAGAGTTGTTGAGCAGGAGGAAGGTGGGAGAGTTTTTGAGCAGGAGGAAGGTGGAAGATTTGTTGAGCAGGAGGATGGTGGGAGAGTTGTTGAGCAGGAGGAAGGTGGGAGAATTGTTGAGCAGGAGGAAGGTGGTAGAGTCGTTGAGCAGGAGGAAGGTGGGAGAGTTGTTGAGCAGGAAGAAGGTGGGAGAATTGATGAGCAGGAGGAAGGTGGGAGAGTTGTTGAGCAGGAGGAAGGTGGGAGAGTTGTTGAGCAGGAGGAAGGTGGGAGAATTGTTGAGCAGGAGGAAGGTGGGAGAGTTGCTCAGCAGGAGGAAGGAGGGAGAGTTGTTGAGCAGGAGGAAGGTGGGTGAGTTAAGGAGCAGGAGGAAGGAGGGAGATTTGTTGAGCAGGAGGAATTTACAGAGTTCCTGAGCAGGAGGAGGGTGGGAGAGTTCCTGAGCAGGAGAAAGGTGGGAGATTTGCAGAGCAGGAGAAAGGTGGGAGAGTTGCTCAGCAGGAGGAAGGAGGGAGAGTAGCTGAGCAGGAGGAGGGTGGGAGCGTTGTTGAGTAGGAGGAAGGTGGGTGAGTTAGTGAGCAGGAGGGAGGAGGGAGAGTTGTTGAGCAGGAGGATGGTGGGCGAGTTGTTGAGCAGGCGTAAGGTGGGAGAGTTGTTAAGCAGGCGTAAGGTGGGATAATTGTTGAGCAGGAGGAAGGTGGGAGAATGTTTGAGCAGGAGGAAGTTGGGAGAGTATTTAAGCAGGAGGAAGATGGGTGAGTTGTTGAGCAGGAGGAAGGTGGGAGATTTGTTGAGCAGGAGGAAGGTGGGAGAGTTGATGAGCAGGAGGAAGTGGGAGAGTTGTCGAGCAGGAGGAAGGTGGGAGTGTTGTCGAGCACGCGGAAGGTGGGAGAGTTGTCGAGCAGGAGGAAGGTGGCAGAGCTGTTGAGAAGGAGGAAGGTGGGCGAATTGTTGAGAAGGAGGAAGGTGAGAGATTTATTGAGCAGGAGGAATGTGGGAGAGTCGTTGAGCAGGAGGAAGGTGGGAGAGTTGATGAGCAGGAAAAAGGTGGGAGAGTTGTTGAGCAGGAGCAAGGTGGGAGAGTTGCTGAGAAAGGAGGAATGTCGTAGAATTGTTGAGTAGGACGAACGTTCGAGAGTTGCTGAGTAGGGTAAAGTTGGGAGAGTTGTTGAGCAGAAGGAAGGTGGGAGAGTTGTTGAGCAGGAAAGAGGTTGTAGAGATGTTGAGCAGAAGGAAGGTGGGAGAGTTGTTGTGCAGGATGAAGGCGGGCGAGTTGTTCTGCAGGATGAAGGCGGGCGAGTTATTGAGCAGGAGGAAGGAGGGAGAGTTGTTGAGAAGGAGGAAAGTTGGAGAGTTGTTCAACTGGAGGAATGTGGTAGAGTTATTCAGCTGGAGGAAGGTGGGAGAGTTGTTCAGCTGGAGGAAGGTGGAGATTTGTTAAGCAGGAGGAAGGTTGGAGAGTTGCTGAGCAGGTGGAATGTGGGAGAGTTGTTGAGCAGGAGGAAGGTGGGAGAGTTCTGGAGCAGCAGGAAGGTGGGAGAGTTGTTGAGCAGGAGGATGGTGGGCGAGTTGTTGAACAGGCGTAAGGAGGGAGAGTTGTTGAGCAGGCGTAAGGTGGGATAATTGTTGAGCAGGAGGATGGTGGGAGAGTTGTTGAGCAGGAGGAAGGTGGGACAGTTGAGCAGGAGGAAGGTGGGAGAGTTGTTGAGCAGGAGGAAGGTGGGAGAGTTGATAAGCAGGAAGATGGTGGGAGAGTAGCTGAGCTGGAGGAAGGTGGGAGAGTTGTTGAGCAGGAGGAAGATGGCAGAGTTGTTGAGCTGGTGGAAAGTGGGAGTGTTGTTGAGCTGCAGGAATGTGGGAGAGTTGTTGAGCAGGAGGAAGATGGGAGAGTTGATGAGCAGGAGGAGGGTGGGAGAGTTTTTGAGCAGGGGTAACGTGTGAGAGCTGTTGAGCAGGAGGAAGGTGGGAGAATTGCTTAGCAGGAGGAAGGAGGGAGAGTTGTTGAGCAGGAGGAAGGTGGGTGAGTTAAGGAGCAGGAGGAAGGAGGGAGAGTTGTTGAGCAGGAGGAATTGGCAGAGTTTTTGAGCAGGTGGAGGGTGGGAGAGTTGTTGAGCAGGAAGAAGGTGGGAGAATTGTTGAGCAGGAGGAAGCTGGGAGAGTTGTTTAGAAGAAGGAAGGTGGGAGAGTTTTTGAGCTGTAGCAAGGTGGGAGAAGTGTTGAGCAGGAGGAAGGTGGGAGAGTTGTTGAGCACGAGGAGGGTGGGAGAGTTATTGAGCAGGGGTAACGTGTGAGAGTTGTTGAGCAGGAGGAAGGTGGGAGAATTGCTCAGCAGGAGGAAGGAGGGAGAGTTGTTGAGCAGGAGGAAGGTGGGTGAGTTAAGGAGCAGGAGGAACGAGGGAGAGTTGTTGAGCAGGAGGAGTTGGCAGAGTTCCTGAGCAGGAGGAGGGTGGGAGAGTTGCATAGCAGGAGGAAGGTGGGAGAGTTGTTAAAAGGAGGAAGGTGGGAGACTTGTTGAGCAGGAGGAAGATGGGGGAGGTTAATGAGCAGGAGGAAGGTGGGAGAGTAGCTGAGCAGGAGGAGGGTGGGAGCGTTGTTGAGTAGGAGGATGGTGGGTGAGTTAATGAGCAGGAGGGAGGAGGGAGAGTTGTTGAGCAGGCGTAAGGTGGGATAATTGTTGAGCTGGAGGAAGGTGGGAGAGTGGTTGAGTAGGAGGAAGTTGGGAGAGTATTGAAGCAGGAGGAAGGTGGGTGAGTTGTTGAGCAGGAGGTAGATGGGACAGTTCAGCAGGCATAAGGTAGGAGAGTTGTTGAGCTTGCGTAAGGTGGGCGAGTTGTTGATCAGGCGTAAGGTGGGAGAGTTGTTGAGCAGGAGGAAGGTGGGAGAGTTGATAAGCAGGAGGATGGTGGGAGAGTAGCTGAGCACGAGGAAGGTGGGAGAGTTATTGAGCAGGTGGAAGGTGGGAGAATTGTTGAGCAGGAGGAAGGTGAGAGAGTTGTTGAGCAGGTGGAAGGTTGGAGACTTGTTGAGCTGGAGAAAGGTGGGAGAGTTGTTGAGCAGGAGGAAGGTGGGAGAGTTGTTGAGCATGAGGAAGGTGGGAGATTTGTTGAGCAGGAGAAAGGTGGGAGAGTTGATGAGCAGGAGGAAGTTGTGAGAGCTGTCGAGCAGGAGGAAGGTGGGAGTGTTGTCGAGCACTAGGAAGGTGGGAGAGTTGTCGAGCAGGAGGAAGGTGGCAGAGTTGTTGAGAAGGAGGAAGGTGGGAGAATTGTTGAGCAAGAGGAAGGTGAGAGAGTTATTGAGCAGGAGGAAGGTGAGAGAGTTATTGAGCAGGAGGAAGGTGGGAGAGTTGTTGAGTAGGAGGAAGGTGGGAGAGTTGTTGAGCAGGAGGAAGGTGGGAGAGTTTTTGAGCAGGAGGAAGGTGGAAGATTTGTTGAGCAGGAGGATGGTGGGAGAGTTGTTGAGCAGGAGGAAGGTGGGAGAATTGTTGAGCAGGAGGAAGGTGGTAGAGTCGTTGAGCAGGAGGAAGGTGGGAGAGTTGTTGAGCAGGAAGAAGGTGGGAGAATTGATGAGCAAGAGGAAGGTGGGAGAGTTGTTGAGCAGGAGGAAGGTGGGAGAGTTGTTGAGCAGGAGGAAGGTGGGAGAATTGTTGAGCAGGAGGAAGGTGGGAGAGTTGCTCAGCAGGAGGAAGGAGGGAGAGTTGTTGAGCAGGAGGAAGGTGGGTGAGTTAAGGAGCAGGAGGAAGGAGGGAGATTTGTTGAGCAGGAGGAATTTACAGAGTTCCTGAGCAGGAGGAGGGTGGGAGAGTTCCTGAGCAGGAGAAAGGTGGGAGATTTGCAGAGCAGGAGAAAGGTGGGAGAGTTGCTCAGCAGGAGGAAGGAGGGAGAGTAGCTGAGCAGGAGGAGGGTGGGAGCGTTGTTGAGTAGGAGGAAGGTGGGTGAGTTAGTGAGCAGGAGGGAGGAGGGAGAGTTGTTGAGCAGGAGGATGGTGGGCGAGTTGTTGAGCAGGCGTAAGGTGGGAGAGTTGTTAAGCAGGCGTAAGGTGGGATAATTGTTGAGCAGGAGGAAGGTGGGAGAATGTTTGAGCAGGAGGAAGTTGGGAGAGTATTTAAGCAGGAGGAAGGTGGGTGAGTTGTTGAGCAGGAGGAAGGTGGGAGATTTGTTGAGCAGGAGGAAGGTGGGAGAGTTGATGAGCAGGAGGAAGTGGGAGAGTTGTCGAGCAGGAGGAAGGTGGGAGTGTTGTCGAGCACGCGGAAGGTGGGAGAGTTGTCGAGCAGGAGGAAGGTGGCAGAGCTGTTGAGAAGGAGGAAGGTGGGCGAATTGTTGAGAAGGAGGAAGGTGAGAGATTTATTGAGCAGGAGGAATGTGGGAGAGTCGTTGAGCAGGAGGAAGGTGGGAGAGTTGATGAGCAGGAAAAAGGTGGGAGAGTTGTTGAGCAGGAGCAAGGTGGGAGAGTTGCTGAGAAAGGAGGAATGTCGTAGAATTGTTGAGTAGGACGAACGTTCGAGAGTTGCTGAGTAGGGTAAAGTTGGGAGAGTTGTTGAGCAGAAGGAAGGTGGGAGAGTTGTTGAGCAGGAAAGAGGTTGTAGAGATGTTGAGCAGAAGGAAGGTGGGAGAGTTGTTGTGCAGGATGAAGGCGGGCGAGTTGTTCTGCAGGATGAAGGCGGGCGAGTTATTGAGCAGGAGGAAGGAGGGAGAGTTGTTGAGAAGGAGGAAAGTTGGAGAGTTGTTCAACTGGAGGAATGTGGTAGAGTTATTCAGCTGGAGGAAGGTGGGAGAGTTGTTCAGCTGGAGGAAGGTGGAGATTTGTTAAGCAGGAGGAAGGTTGGAGAGTTGCTGAGCAGGTGGAATGTGGGAGAGTTGTTGAGCAGGAGGAAGGTGGGAGAGTTCTGGAGCAGCAGGAAGGTGGGAGAGTTGTTGAGCAGGAGGATGGTGGGCGAGTTGTTGAACAGGCGTAAGGAGGGAGAGTTGTTGAGCAGGCGTAAGGTGGGATAATTGTTGAGCAGGAGGATGGTGGGAGAGTTGTTGAGCAGGAGGAAGGTGGGACAGTTGAGCAGGAGGAAGGTGGGAGAGTTGTTGAGCAGGAGGAAGGTGGGAGAGTTGATAAGCAGGAAGATGGTGGGAGAGTAGCTGAGCTGGAGGAAGGTGGGAGAGTTGTTGAGCAGGAGGAAGATGGCAGAGTTGTTGAGCTGGTGGAAAGTGGGAGTGTTGTTGAGCTGCAGGAATGTGGGAGAGTTGTTGAGCAGGAGGAAGATGGGAGAGTTGATGAGCAGGAGGAGGGTGGGAGAGTTTTTGAGCAGGGGTAACGTGTGAGAGCTGTTGAGCAGGAGGAAGGTGGGAGAATTGCTTAGCAGGAGGAAGGAGGGAGAGTTGTTGAGCAGGAGGAAGGTGGGTGAGTTAAGGAGCAGGAGGAAGGAGGGAGAGTTGTTGAGCAGGAGGAATTGGCAGAGTTTTTGAGCAGGTGGAGGGTGGGAGAGTTGTTGAGCAGGAAGAAGGTGGGAGAATTGTTGAGCAGGAGGAAGCTGGGAGAGTTGTTTAGAAGAAGGAAGGTGGGAGAGTTTTTGAGCTGTAGCAAGGTGGGAGAAGTGTTGAGCAGGAGGAAGGTGGGAGAGTTGTTGAGCACGAGGAGGGTGGGAGAGTTATTGAGCAGGGGTAACGTGTGAGAGTTGTTGAGCAGGAGGAAGGTGGGAGAATTGCTCAGCAGGAGGAAGGAGGGAGAGTTGTTGAGCAGGAGGAAGGTGGGTGAGTTAAGGAGCAGGAGGAACGAGGGAGAGTTGTTGAGCAGGAGGAGTTGGCAGAGTTCCTGAGCAGGAGGAGGGTGGGAGAGTTGCATAGCAGGAGGAAGGTGGGAGAGTTGTTAAAAGGAGGAAGGTGGGAGACTTGTTGAGCAGGAGGAAGATGGGGGAGGTTAATGAGCAGGAGGAAGGTGGGAGAGTAGCTGAGCAGGAGGAGGGTGGGAGCGTTGTTGAGTAGGAGGATGGTGGGTGAGTTAATGAGCAGGAGGGAGGAGGGAGAGTTGTTGAGCAGGCGTAAGGTGGGATAATTGTTGAGCTGGAGGAAGGTGGGAGAGTGGTTGAGTAGGAGGAAGTTGGGAGAGTATTGAAGCAGGAGGAAGGTGGGTGAGTTGTTGAGCAGGAGGTAGATGGGACAGTTCAGCAGGCATAAGGTAGGAGAGTTGTTGAGCTTGCGTAAGGTGGGCGAGTTGTTGATCAGGCGTAAGGTGGGAGAGTTGTTGAGCAGGAGGAAGGTGGGAGAGTTGATAAGCAGGAGGATGGTGGGAGAGTAGCTGAGCACGAGGAAGGTGGGAGAGTTATTGAGCAGGTGGAAGGTGGGAGAATTGTTGAGCAGGAGGAAGGTGAGAGAGTTGTTGAGCAGGTGGAAGGTTGGAGACTTGTTGAGCTGGAGAAAGGTGGGAGAGTTGTTGAGCAGGAGGAAGGTGGGAGAGTTGTTGAGCATGAGGAAGGTGGGAGATTTGTTGAGCAGGAGAAAGGTGGGAGAGTTGATGAGCAGGAGGAAGTTGTGAGAGCTGTCGAGCAGGAGGAAGGTGGGAGTGTTGTCGAGCACTAGGAAGGTGGGAGAGTTGTCGAGCAGGAGGAAGGTGGCAGAGTTGTTGAGAAGGAGGAAGGTGGGAGAATTGTTGAGCAAGAGGAAGGTGAGAGAGTTATTGAGCAGGAGGAAGGTGAGAGAGTTATTGAGCAGGAGGAAGGTGGGAGAGTTGTTGAGTAGGAGGAAGGTGGGAGAGTTGTTGAGCAGGAGGAAGGTGGGAGAGTTTTTGAGCAGGAGGAAGGTGGAAGATTTGTTGAGCAGGAGGATGGTGGGAGAGTTGTTGAGCAGGAGGAAGGTGGGAGAATTGTTGAGCAGGAGGAAGGTGGTAGAGTCGTTGAGCAGGAGGAAGGTGGGAGAGTTGTTGAGCAGGAAGAAGGTGGGAGAATTGATGAGCAAGAGGAAGGTGGGAGAGTTGTTGAGCAGGAGGAAGGTGGGAGAGTTGTTGAGCAGGAGGAAGGTGGGAGAATTGTTGAGCAGGAGGAAGGTGGGAGAGTTGCTCAGCAGGAGGAAGGAGGGAGAGTTGTTGAGCAGGAGGAAGGTGGGTGAGTTAAGGAGCAGGAGGAAGGAGGGAGATTTGTTGAGCAGGAGGAATTTACAGAGTTCCTGAGCAGGAGGAGGGTGGGAGAGTTCCTGAGCAGGAGAAAGGTGGGAGATTTGCAGAGCAGGAGAAAGGTGGGAGAGTTGCTCAGCAGGAGGAAGGAGGGAGAGTAGCTGAGCAGGAGGAGGGTGGGAGCGTTGTTGAGTAGGAGGAAGGTGGGTGAGTTAGTGAGCAGGAGGGAGGAGGGAGAGTTGTTGAGCAGGAGGATGGTGGGCGAGTTGTTGAGCAGGCGTAAGGTGGGAGAGTTGTTAAGCAGGCGTAAGGTGGGATAATTGTTGAGCAGGAGGAAGGTGGGAGAATGTTTGAGCAGGAGGAAGTTGGGAGAGTATTTAAGCAGGAGGAAGGTGGGTGAGTTGTTGAGCAGGAGGAAGGTGGGAGATTTGTTGAGCAGGAGGAAGGTGGGAGAGTTGATGAGCAGGAGGAAGTGGGAGAGTTGTCGAGCAGGAGGAAGGTGGGAGTGTTGTCGAGCACGCGGAAGGTGGGAGAGTTGTCGAGCAGGAGGAAGGTGGCAGAGCTGTTGAGAAGGAGGAAGGTGGGCGAATTGTTGAGAAGGAGGAAGGTGAGAGATTTATTGAGCAGGAGGAATGTGGGAGAGTCGTTGAGCAGGAGGAAGGTGGGAGAGTTGATGAGCAGGAAAAAGGTGGGAGAGTTGTTGAGCAGGAGCAAGGTGGGAGAGTTGCTGAGAAAGGAGGAATGTCGTAGAATTGTTGAGTAGGACGAACGTTCGAGAGTTGCTGAGTAGGGTAAAGTTGGGAGAGTTGTTGAGCAGAAGGAAGGTGGGAGAGTTGTTGAGCAGGAAAGAGGTTGTAGAGATGTTGAGCAGAAGGAAGGTGGGAGAGTTGTTGTGCAGGATGAAGGCGGGCGAGTTGTTCTGCAGGATGAAGGC